>NW_008672128.1:0-21791 GCF_000695815.1 Acanthisitta chloris | reverse complement strand
ATATATAAGGAATATTCACCACTATATTTTGTTTCCTTTAGGAAAGGAATGCAGCCAAAAGTCTCTTTATGGAAATGATACATGCACACTTATTTTCAGAAAAGGGTTCAGAGCTGCTGAAACCCAAGTCCTTGGGAATGCTTGCAGGCTGCCCAAAGACAGGAGTTAGGTGGTAATACCAAGCTAAAAGTGTTTTTACAGATTGTTGCAGCACTAAAAATTACCATTCCAGCTTTTGGAAAACCTGAGATGCCCAACTCATTGTACATGGAGTTAAGGTTCCTCTGCTAAATTTCTAATCCCTGTACTAGGTGACCAGTGGCTAATGGCAAGATAATTACGGTCTTTCAGCATCACAGCACTTAAGATTCTTTGAGAACACTGGACTAAGTAACCTGAGCACAAGGTTAAACAAACAACAATCCCCTCAGCCATTAACTGTCCAAATATTTTACTATCTGATTGCCTAAAATCAGTGTCCTTTACTGGCCACTGCTATGTAGCTAGGGACACCTGTCCTGTCAGGGGGAGATTAAAAAAATTTAAAAAGTTTGTTTGGCCGCTTTGGCTTTTCTTTGTTTTCTTCAATCATGAGTTGAAGAAAGATTTTAATTTAAAGTCTTTCACTATTACTGGAAGTTACTACTTAAATCCTTGGAACTGTTTTCTGAAATGTGCTTGCTACCACTAGGAACAAAAGCCTAAGGACCTACCTTTGTTTCAGGAACATGTGGGGCATGAGAATTTGTTGAACAGTTATTCCTTGGAATTTTATAGAATTCTTGCATCTGAAACCTGGTTCTCTATCCACAAAGCTCCACTCACAGAAATGTCAAAAGAAGATTTCAGCACATGCTGATGTGAAGAGCTTGGGAATCTGTCTTCGGGGAAAAAACAGCAGGTGATGGGATAACCAAAAGCTTCTCAGTTTTGTGATTCACACTGGCATTACAATCAATTTGTAGGCTTTGTGGTTGCTTCTTTACATGTCAGTTTATCATGTTTTATTAAAAGGACACTTTATTTGCACCAAAATAAATAAATTTAGCAGCTCTAAAGTATTAGCTATTCCAGCCTTTTTATTCTAATTTAACTGATGGACAGCTAATATAGGTAACGTGAACGGAACAATTGCACACATTCACACTATCCTTAAGGATAGAAAATACCATGCATATTCACATGCACATATTTCCATACTCACCCTCAAGTCTGTACATCCACAATAACTCTAAAATCAAAGGCTTGACTCTGAAGAACTGGAGAGGCTCTTTGCATGCATAGTGCTTAAATGCTCAGTGCAGCTACTCAAGACAATACTTCAAGGACACTCCTGAAGTATCCCAGCTAAATCACACTTACTTAGTATCCCCAAGTTTTCTCCCACAAATACAAAATGACAGAGAATATGAGGGAAGGTACAGGCTTCTAAGAATAGCAAAGACATGCCCAGGGCCAGAAAAAACAGAGCCATGCCAGGCTAAAAACATCATAATTTGCAGACATGTGCAAGTTGCACAATACCAATGTAAAATGTACAGACTTATACAGTCACGTGTGCATATTCAACTCAGCTGAAGTAGCAACATTATTATTTAAATATGTGGGACTCTCAGTACCACATATGTAGTCTGATTAAGAAAAGAAGCATAAGCAAGAGATCTCTGCGGAGATTTTTTGCAATTCTCAGAAATCTGTTTTGATGCCCCAGCAGATATCCTGCTTCCAAGACCTTAAGAAAAAATGCTTAATGACTGGTCTTTCTGGATCCCAGTAAGTGATGCAACATTATTATTTAAATATGTGGGACTCTCAGTACCACATATGTAGTCTGATTAAGAAAAGAAGCATAAGCAAGAGATCTCTGCGGAGATTTTTTGCAATTCTCAGAAATCTGTTTTGATGCCCCAGCAGATATCCTGCTTCCAAGACCTTAAGAAAAAATGCTTAATGACTGGTCTTTCTGGATCCCAGTAAGTGATCATGTAAACCTTAAGAAAAAATGCTTAATGACTGGTCGCTCTGGATCCCAGTAAGTGAGCATGTAAACAGCAGGGCACTGGAAGGTACTCAAGAGAAACCTCTTAGTAACATTTTATGCCACCATGCAGTTTGCGTTTTATTTGCTCCAAAGGAGACTCTGAAACCCATTCAGGTTTGCAAAACCACACTACCATATATGAGAACCTGTATCTGAATACTAATTGGAGCACATATCAGCTACAAGCATGAAAAAAGGTAAAATTACACAGGCATCTTGATCACAAAGCATGTATTACGAGCACGTTTTTCACCTTTATTCAATAGCATTCTGTGACAGTGAGTAAGTACTAACCTACTTAGTCTATTTTTCAGACCACTGTGCATAAGGAGGTTTCCAAGCTATGACTGGACAAAGCGAAGTAAAACATACATTCATGTTTGGAAGACTGATCGGAGTGGAACAAACAATCAGATACAGCAAGATAGTCATACTACAAGTAGTACTGATTAAAACTGATTAACTTGAATTTTTCCTGATTCAATGCTCAAAGCCCTTAAGCATCATGCTGTATGACACTATACTCAAAGTTCAGAGAAATTTAAAAAAAATACAGAATACTCATATCATAAAAACCCAGGATCAAAACATACATGTATAACAGGAAAAAGAAAGTACTTTACTGGCTTCATTTCTCTACTTGGTTATATTTTCAGTGTGACTCTCCACAAAGTCTTTTAGCATGAAAATTACCATCTGTTTTCAGTTAATACTTATTTTTATAGACAGAAGAAACATTCTTGAAAAACATTTACCTAAACAAACACTTTAAAAATTGCATTTAACTTTTCCCTCCTAAAATGGTGGGAATTAATGAAACTTTTTGATGCAAGCATTGCATCATCCTAGATCAACAACAGCTCCTTTGGCTCTTACTCTAAGCAGCAGTGAAAGAGCTCTAGCATTAAAGAATGATTCTTCACCCTATAATGGTTATCTAAAAAGGAAGCAAAGGAAGTATCTCTTCTTCTCTGTCTTTTAAAGATGTAAAGCCACCATTAAAACATTGGACTAGACAACTAACTTTAAGACAGTTAAGTCAGGTAACACTGAGGATGTACCAAAATTTATAGTAATGCTTTCATATGCATCTACTCAATGGGGAGACAAAGGGCTTGGTAACAACTCTAAAAAACTCCTGAAATCACTGTACTGATCTAGCAAAGTGTGTTGTTCTACCTAGTAATCATGCTACACAGTACAGCTATGATGACCTCAAAGATCTTACATGGGATGCACTTGACTAGTACCTAAAATATCCTGGATAGGGAAGACAGGCCTACTACACACAACTCAGGTTTTCCATCAGGCAGCTTTCTCTACAGTCATATCACACACATGGTCAAAGTGCCTCTGTCTCATAGTTTCGCTAACAGATGAATAAAATTTGCCTTTGGACTAAGCATTGGATAAAGCCTGATTTTAGCAGCATGCATGCCCAGCACCTGCTGAAAACAAGGCACTTCCAAATGCGCATCAAGCTGGGCACTGCTCGTAGAACTGGTCATTTACAAATCCTGACCTGCTTAAATAGTAATAATTTTGCCCTTCAACCCAAAAACTAAGAGAGATCTTCTGTCAAGTACTGCCTCTCACACATGCTTAAGATGGACAAGATTGTGCCCTGGCTTTGTCTGTCATTTCCTTCATAGTAGCTGGTATAGTGCTGCATTTAGGATTTAGGATAATAATCCTGACAACACACTGATGTTTAGTTGCAGCTGAGCAGGGTTTACGCTTTTCTGCTTCTCATACTAGCTCACCAGCAGGGAGGCTGCAAGGCACAAGAAGCCATGAGGGGAGACAGCCAGGACAGGTGACCCCAGCTGAATCACCATACCATATCATACCATGGCATCCTCAGGATATAAACTAGGGGGAAAGGTGGCCAGGGGTCAGTGCTTGGACATCAGTTGGTGGGTAGTCAACAACTGCTTTGTGTGTCATTTGCTTTGAATACTCTAATTCTTTTATAATTATTATCATTTTCCCTTCTGTTTCTGTACTATTAAACCATCTTTATCTCAACACACGAATTTTATTTCCCCTCTTCCCCTCCAATTCTCTCCCCTTACTACTGGGGAAGGGACTGAGCAAGCATCTGAGTACTGTTTTGCTACCTGCCAGATTAAGCCGCAACAATTGTTAAGCATTTATAATCTTGACACTGTTACATTCTTATCATATTAAGCTTTTCAGCATCTATTGTAGTGAGTTTCAAGCTGTTTGTCACAGTAGCATCTGTCTTAGATAATTCTTTTTCTGGCAAAGAAAGCTCTTCAACAACAAAATAATTGTGGTAGCACATTGACCACATCTTGAGTTTGGGCATATGTCCCAAGTAGATCTATTTCAAAAGCAATGAAGCACAACCTAAGCTTGAATGGAATAATATGTCACTATCTACTACCATGGAAGGAAATTCCTGGGCAGTTTTTTGTTCTGTTCTGTGTGGGAAAGTAACCTTTGAACTCCTTACATATAGCGTGATTACAGCTATTGCCAGCACAGCTAATTTTTTCTTGCAAAAATAATCTACTGAAAACTAAAACAGTCTTGAAAAATTTCTGTGTAAAACTGGAGGTATTATTTTGTGTTAGGTTTCTATATTGCCCAGAATTTCTCTTGTAGATTGGAACCTCCCCCCCCCCAGCCAGAATCCCACCAATTGCCTCTTTCTATGAGCATTACAATGAAATCAGCTCAGAAAACCAAAATATAAAAAAAAGGTAGGAAAAAACCAGCAAAAATCCCAACCCTAACCTGACATTCTTAAAGTATGAACTACTTATACTTTCAGTACACCCAGTTTTTGTTCAGTTGTCAACAGAAAGTATTAAGACATTCTGTCCCACAATAAGGATAGTAATCTTAAGGCCCTATTACTTGCATAATTGAAATTTGGAAGTTTTAATGAACTCCAGTTTGTACAATGCTGTTCATCACAAGTATAGACAAGAACAATTCTCAGGGTTATAGTCCTCTGTATAATACGCAGAATTAAAAGTGACTATTCATTTTGACAAAGGCTGATATGTCTAAAGTGTTCAGTGTCAAAAATTATTTAAACAATGACTGGTTTTCTGCAGTTGAAAAGCTAAAGCTACTTATGCAACAGAAATTTACTTCTAAAGACTCTATTTTGTTAGTATTCAGCATTTAGGAGTCTGAAAAAAATGTGGCATTCTCTGAAGTGGCTAGATCACGTACCCATGTTTTCCATGTGGGACATCTCCTTCCTTTCGCAGGCACTTGACGCGATAGCCATCTAAGCTTACACGTTTAGAGTTATTTTTAAACACTGCTATAATATAGCAGAGGTCAAAACAAATTTGATTTCCAAGTGATAGTTTGAAAAGAAACTTCAGAAAATTTAAACCACATGTAAGTCTCAACACAAAATCTTGCCGCAATAATGACCAGGTGAGTAAGGTTTCAAAAGACCACACATTTGCTAATAAACCGTAATGCGAAGTGCTAAGGTTCAACAGCATTGTTTCAACTCAAATAGTTAAGTGTCTCTGCAACTGTAACTGCTTAAATGTTCAAAAGAGTTGGCAGAGACAAACAGAAAATTACGCCCTTTTCATAAGCTATTTGAAATAGTTTATAACATTCTCCTTATCTCCCTGGTACACCTTCACAACCTTTAATGGCTGGATTCAATAATCTTCGAGGCCTTCTCCAACCTAATGATTCTGTGATTCTATTCTCAGCAGACATATCAATAATGTGTTGTCTGAACAGATTCTCAGCTCAGATACACCACATTTCTCTTACAAAAACAACCTGGTATGGTGAAAGGCTTCCCCAAGATCTCCTCCCAGCAAAATTAAATCTATACACAGTAGCCATTTTATAGCAGTATCTCATGCTTTTATTTCAGGAGCTTGTTTTCTTAACTAGCAGAACACTTTCACCTGTACAATCACTGTAAGGTCAGAGGGATTTCCAGATGCTGTGAGCACTGCATAAAGTTAGTGCCTTTACGATGGCTATTTCAGGGTTTACCGAACCACCACCATGGTTTCTGGGGGCACACAACAGAAACACTCTGACATCCAGACTCGAATTACTGAAGAACAGTTGATGAACCCATTGAACCAGTGATAAACATAGGCTCAATAGGCTGATACCTAATCACCTGGCCCATTGTATTAACGATAGTTACTTTTTGATTACATACAGGACACCTCACAGAATCACGGAATAATCAAGAGTTGGAAGGGACCCTTGAGGACCATCGGGTCCAACTCCTGGTCCTGCACAGGACACCCCTGAGAATAACACTATGTGCCTGAGAGCATTGTCCAAACACCTCTCGAACTCTGTCAGGCTCAGTGCTGTGACAACTTCCCCTGGGGAGCTTGTTCCAGTGCCCAAGCACCCACTCCTGACACAAGTTCAGACCATTCCCTTGGGTCCTGTCACTGGGCAGCAGAGAGAAGGTATCAGTGCCCGCCCTGCCACCTCCTTCCATGAGGAAGTTGTATACAATGATGAGGCCTCCCCTCAGTCTCCTCTTCTGCAGACTGAACGGATCAACTGATCTCAGCTGCTCCTCATATGGCTTCCCCTCTAGATCCTACACCACATTCATTGCCCTCCTTTGGACACTCTCCAATAACTTAGTATCTTTCTTATATTGTGCTGCCCAAAACTGCACACAATGTTCAAGGTGAGACTGGATCAATGCAGAGTAGAGCGGAACAATCAGCTCCCTCAGTCGGCCGGCAATGCCTCGCCTGATGCACCCCAGGACACAGTTAACCCTCCTGGCTGCCAGGGCACACTGCTGGCTCACTCAACCTGCCATCAATGAGGACCCCCAGGTCACTTTCTGTGGCACTACTTTCCAGCATCTCATTTCCCAGTCTGTACATACATTCATGATTGTCCCATTCCAGGTGCAGAATCCGGCACTTACCCTTACTAAACTTCACATGGTTTGTGTAGAGGCCCAGCCCTCTAATTTGTCTAGGTCTCTCTGCAAGTCCTCTCTGCCTTCAAGGGAGACAACAGCTCTTCCCAATTTTGTATCACCTGCAAATTTACTTAATAGACCTTCAAGTCTTGTGTCCGAGTCATTTATGCAGATATTGAAGAACACTGGGCCTAAGATGGAGCCCTGCAGAACCCATGAGTGACCAGTCACCATCCTGATGTAATTCCATTCACCATAACCCTTTGCACCCGAGTGATGAGCCAGTTGCTCATCCATCACATAATATTTGTCCAGTTTTATGCTGGACATTTTGTCCAGAAGGATCTTGTGAGAGATGGTATCAAAAGCTTGACTGAAATCTAAAATGATTACATCAACTGGCTTCCCTTGATCAGCTGTAGGTGGGTTACCCTGCCATAAAAGGAAATAAGGTTTGACAAGGAGGACTTTCCCCTCATGAAGCCATGTTGGCTGTGTCCAGTGACTGCATTACTCTTCTGGTGTTTTTCACTACATCCCAGGGATAACCTTTTCCATGATCTTACCAAGTACAGAAGTGAGGTCAACAGGCCTGTACTTACCAGGGTCATCCTTCCTGCCCTTTTTGAAAATCAGGACAACACCAACCAGCTTCCAGTCAAGCAGGACTTCTCCAGATTCCCAAGACCATTGTGAAATCATCAAGAGAGGCCTTGCAATGGCATCAGCCAACTCCTTGAGCATTCTAGGAGGAATCCCATCAGCCCCTGTAGATTTTTATGGATCCAGCTAGAGCAACAGATCCCTCACAGCATCAGGGTCATCTGGAAGTATAATGTTCTCACCGTTATTGTCTCCCAGCTCAGAGCACTGGGACCCACTGGCCTTTCATCAGTGTTGAAGACAGAGGCAAAGAAGGCATTAAACATCTCTGCCTTGTCCGTGTCCCTGTTTATGAAGTGACTACCCTCATCCTGTAATGGCAAATGTCATTTCTACACTCTCTTTTGCTGTTAATGTACTTAAAGAAATTCTTCTGACTGTTCCCCACAGTACTGACCAGCTTCAGCTCCAACTGAGCCTTGGCCACATGAATTGCCTCCCTGCAGTGGCGAGCTACATCTCTGTATTCCTCCCATGTCACCTGACCCTGCTTCTATTGGGTATACACCTTCCTTTTATGATTCACCTCCAAAAGACGACTCCTAGTCAGCCAAGCTGGCCTTCTGCCTTGTCCACTGGACTTTCGACATTTAGGAAAGAAATAAACCATAACATAGCTGTATGTAAAACCAAAGCAAGAATTGTATTTAGGTGTTCCAAAAAAAGAGCAATGTTAGGGTCTCTGCAAGATGACACTGTACCCTGAAACACACGGCGCTGACTCTGTACAATGTTAGGGTCTCTGCAAGATGACACCGTACCCTGAAACACATGGCGCTGACTCTGTGTTTTCACGTACCATCTCTCTTGTGGTGAAGACTTTTGTCAAAAGTGAAAAAACCCACAGCTGTTTACATAGTTCACCTGACCCACCTGATATTACAGTAAGAATTCTGCTACAGCAGAATGGGAAAAAAATAGCTTACTGAAAGCAACACCTGTAATGAAACAGTTCAAAGTGCTCTGGTACAGCAAACACATTTAGAAACACTAATAAATTCAATTTCATTAGAAAGGCGATAGGTGGCTGCAGTTTTGCATTTCTGTTTCTGAACCTTGAAATCTCTCCTTCTCACAAAAGGATGCTGCTTCAAAGCCTTTCTATCTGGAAATGAAAGGGCCAGCATAATTGCTACAGGAGGGGCTGCTGAACTGCTCCAAATGAGCCAGTGTGCCCAGCACCTTGGGCTGTTTGACGCGAGGCCGGCAGCTGAACAGATTGGGCCGTGAGTGTCCCCGTCCTTGCATGCATAGGAGCCATCTGGAAACAAACAGCTCAATCATGACAGAGTAAAGATAACAAGGAAAATTGCAGCTCCCTGATCAAAAGGGGAAAAAAAGATACTTGCTTATCTCCTTATTACTCCTGTTTTAGGACTCACAAAAGATGCAGGCTTTTCTTTATCACCTTCTTTAAGTAACCTTGCTAACAATTACAGTAAGAGCATCACCATGGAAAATGAGGAGTGCGTTCTGAGAGGCAAGGGTCAGCACATCAGTCATCTGCTGCTGATGCCCCAGTCAGAGGCACTGCAGACCCAGCACACATGCAGCCTAGCAAGTTCTGCTGAAGGCTGCTGTCAGGTCAGTGAGACCTTCCAAGCAGACGCTTACACACAGCTCTGTTTGAGGACACAGCAGTCTCCATAATACTCAGGACAAACAGCAATTGGAGGAAGGAGACAAGAAGTTAAACAAATTCTGTACATCACCTGGGATCACATTTCGACCACCTTCCAGAAAAGCAGGCCAATGACAACTCACACTAACAATGTGTTACTTAGCTTGGCCAACTTCACGGCAGTGCCAAGCCAGCCTGCACCCCAGCATGCACACAGGCTCCAGCTCTACCAGCAACAGCTATTGAGAACCAACCCCAGCTGCTCTGAAGTTTGGGACTCCAACTTTAATGAGCCTAATTAATTTACTTTCAAGGTAGCCTGACTCCAGATTGCACTGCATTTTCACAACGTTTTCTGTAAAGCCAGAGGGGAGAGAAGCCCCCTCCCTTTGAGCCTCACCATGGTCCTGGTGTATCCCTCCAGCTCAGGTGCTACTCAGCACCAATCCCTGCCAAGGGGAAAGACCCACTGCCCACTCCCAGGAGGGTCTGGGGGAAAAAATAAAAATCACAAGGGAAAACACTGCACAACAAAGCATTCTGACTGCAAATTGACCCAGGATTTTACTATTAAAAGACAGTCCTCAAATGAAGAATTGTAACTCCTAAAAGTTGTTTGGGGGTTTTTTTTAAATACCATTTTTAACACAACGTAATACAGAAACAGAGATCACTACCCTAATTAAAAGGTGCTTTTATTCCCTTATTCAATCCCTCAGTCTTCTAACATAAATTTTCCTCTGCCACTGACAACTTCTACATTATTTATACAACGGCCAAATTATAATTGGCCTCTTTCACATGGGTGAATATCAACGTGTGGGGGGGAATAGGGCAAGGAGAGAATGCAGATAAGTGACAATTTCCATATTCATAGAGAAAACAGCTGTACTGTGACAGCATGACAGATTTGAGATGCACTGTTCTGTACTTATACATAGTTGATGTCTAGCTTATAAAGGTTCATTTAGCTATAAAAACATCATGTTTAGCTGCTGAAAGGAGGATTGAAAACAATAAGAAATTATCATGATTGTGTCAACAAGACAACCATTTTGCTGTGATGTAATTTTTCAGAGTACTAGATTTGTCTTTATAGACCATTCTAATATAACTTTACTTTAGATCTAACATGAAGATACAATTTTTAGTATACACAGTAGTATGAAACCAATAACCATTTCCCATTTTTTAGCAGCAGAAATCACATAAGCTGAAAATATACATCCTATTTTACTCTTCAAATTGCCAACTTCTGTTTCCTCTTAATATAGCACATTTTATCCCTTGCTTTTTTACCGCAGCAGTTCATTGAAGAAAATCCAAATATCTATACCCTGAAGCTTTATCATCACAGTATACTCCCACATAAGATATTCATGCCCATCTGATGGCATTAATTAAAGAGGGTCACATACTACCAAGGATGTTCTGGCTCACAGCCAGGACAGGATCATCTGAGCAGATTTTTACATATAAACTACACAAGGCTATTTAAACAGATTCTGCACTACAGCTCAGAAAACATGATTTCATCTCAGTCACAAACTATATCAAGACTATGACCCTGAAGTCGGTTAAGGAGGAAGGGAAGGTTGGGCACGTGCAGGGATGCAAGCAAGGAAGAATCCAAAAGCATTGTGTTATTCAGGTGCAAAAGCTACTGAAGTTCAGAGAGGGAAAACCCACACTTTGGCAACACCCGAGCTGCTGCTTTTCTTCTTTCGTCTGAGAGCTTTGCTGACCAGAGCAGAGCAAATTCCCACACTTTGCCACATGTGATACCACTTGTGCAGACCTGCTTGGTTCCCTGCATGCTCAGGTAAGATCCAAAGCCTACTGAAGCCATCAGTACTCTCCATATCAGGTTTCAGAAAACATTTCTCTTAAATGTTGTGATTCACAGCAATAAAGGTGTCTCCTCTCATGCAAGCCCACTTTCATCAGTATAGTCTGACTTCAGACTGACAACAGCTATGAATAAAATATTGTCAGCCACAAGACAACAGACCTTTATTTACAATTCTAGTGATGATGTGTCCATCCTTATGTGGAGCTTACAGTAAGGCTTTCATTACTATTAAGATCTCTATTCAATATATAGTTTATTCTTTCCTGACAGCACTGCACAGATTCTGCAGAAAGACACATTTGCTTTTCTATACAGCAAAACATTTATCTCCAAATATTCTTTTTAAACTTACACTCTTGCACAAAGTTACTGTACTACTCACCTTGATATATGACAGTGCCAGGTTAATGGTTGGGCTCAATGATCTTACAGTTCTTTTCCAACCTAAACGGTTCTATAATTTTCTATTCCTCTGAATCAAACACATTAATACTAACTGCAGTAAAATAAATAATTTGAGCCAGATTTTAATTAGGTATTTCCAAATAGACTACCACCCTCCTTTTGATCAATTACTTTATTTGCACTCTTAAAAGCAATTTTTTTACACATAAATCTAATGCTCCTCTTCATAGAAAAGATGATACTGTGATTAGCTGCATTAATGTGGCTCCAGAAAACCTGGGTTCACTTTATAGACTGCCACAGGCTCCCCATAAGGCCTTAGACACATCACTTAGGATTCAAGTATCCCGTGTCAGGTGTCTAAAGACTTGCTGATTAAGTCTCATCTAGTAATCCCAGACTTTTACAGACACTGGAAAGGAACAGAGAGCTCCAGAGAGCAGACCATCTCACACCAAGACAAATGCCTAAGGTAGGTCAAATGAATCACCTTCTGAAGGTATTTAAACTTAAATGAGATGAATCCTATCCTTAATCTCCCTCTGCCATCGATCCCCATCTGTCATACGGGATTTATGTTTCAACACATCAATAGGACACTACTTTGATTGGCTCCTACGTAATATAAATGACTGCCTGATGTGTACAGACTTGCACATTTCACAAAAAGCTAATCCTAAAATCTTTATCTGAAACCTTCATGCCTACCTTGAAGACAGGCTACCTGGGCAGCTATGGTTTTGGCTTTGTATTTGTTTCAACCATTGATGCTCCAACATCTCAGAGCAGGACTAGATGTTCTCCTGTATCAGCCTCTCATTGAGAGGAGGAGTAGAAATCTCCAAAAATTACATCAACCTCTGGACAGATAAACTGGATTCTGTATAGGGGAAGCTGCTAGAGCAGAACTTTGCTAATTCCTTTATCATAGAAACTGCTTTCTGGAATGAAGTAGCTAGCCTCCTAAGTATTACTGGAGCTGGAACTAGTTTATCTCCTTTATGCCAGCTAAATTCCCTCCTGGCCACAGAAGGCTGAAATCCAGTGCCTTTGTACCACCCCACCTGTAAATAATTCAAAACCCAGTTGTGAGCATGGTATTATGCATAAAATAACTTTCTTCAGTAACAAGCTTACCCAGTTTTCAGCTGGAAAATAGAAAATTAGATTACTGGGAAGCAGGAAATTTTTTATCTCCTTTATGCCAGCTAAATTCCCTCCTGGCCACAGAAGGCTGAAATCCAGTGCCTTTGTACCACCCCACCTGTAAATAATTCAAAACCCAGTTGTGAGCATGGTATTATGCATAAAATAACTTTCTTCAGTAACAAGCTTACCCAGTTTTCAGCTGGAAAATAGAAAATTAGATTACTGGGAAGCAGGAAATTTTTTCTATTTAAAATTGAAGGGAAATAAAGAGACTGTAAAGAGTAACTCAGCATAGTTTTGAATTAGACATCTAAACTGGATTCTAAGTCTTCTAGTATGAACAGTACATCCTTAATGACCAGCAAACTATATTTATATCTAGCAGAGTGCCTAACAGGCAAGTGTTCATGTTTTCAAGTATGAAGTTTCCATGACACAATTAAAATCCCTTTGAAGGAGAAGGTTGATATGGTTACAGCAATGAGTTGTTTATTGATCTCTGGAAGCCTTAAAGAATGGCAATTTTTCAAACAATTGGCCTAAATTTATTAATTTTTTTTGCAGAACAGTCCATGTGCCCAGTCAAAGATCTGGATCCTATTATGTTAGCCACACTATAAACACATTACAAGATATGTCAGGCCCTGTTCTAAAAAGACTGCAGAGCAAACACTGCTTCTCACAAACATGGAGCAGCTCTTGATGAAACAGCTGTCACAGGTTACAACCCACATTTGGAATTCACTGTGTTAACAGAGGATGTGGAGAAGTGAGCCATCGTTCCCAGATATTTTCCTGTATTCCACACACACAAACAAACAAAAAAAAAAAAGAGAAACTTGCCCACGTTCACCCAAAAACCCCCAAAACACTGCTTTTGATTTTTCCCATGTGTCCAGGCAAGCAAGCAGCCTACAAAAACAAAATAGGTTTAAAACCTAAGTAGCTATTCTAAGTGATGGTGACCATAACTGACTTTATGCAGTCTTCCAACTCAACTATAAGTGCTCAAAGGAAAAAAAAAAAAAATCTGTAGTTCTGGGGCCTAATTCAGCTCATCTTAAAAAATACGATTCACTAGAAATACATTAACAAGAATTCTGGTCTAAGTGAATCACAATTGGAAGCACAATATTCAGCCAAGTCCCATGCAAAAAGCAAAGTGGCCTGAAGTAGTTTCTTTGTAACAGGAAACAAGAGTTCAGCCCATGTTCATTTCAGGCTCACTCTGTGTGCCTTATCTGGTCAAAAACTAAGGCGACTAACTTGCTGCAACCAACCAGCTAAGATTTAGCTCTGTCTCTGCTAGGCGATGTTTGTGTAGGTCATCACCTGTGTCTGTACCAATAGGTACAGAACTTTGACTGTCACAGAACAACATACAGCCCCCCCAGCCACACACTTCACTGTGAAGCCCACTCTCTTTAGTTCCCCCAATCTTGCTACAATCTCACATATGTACACCAAACTCACACACCCAATAATGGGGGTCATAGAACTGAGTGGAAGAAGGCAGTAACACCACACACTAGGGCACACCAAGTGATAATCCCTTCCAGCAAATAATTTAGCTTTATTCCCTAAAATCGGTTAACACCACTAAACTCGTATGTTGTTTTAAAAAGTAGCTGAAGCACAGAGACATTCTAAGCACCAAATTTCAACACAACGCAAATTAACTGCTCCCAGTTTCACGTCAATACTAATAGAAAATGCAGAAAATCTATAACTATAGTAATATTGACATATTTCATTAAAATTGTGCCAATTGTTTTTCTTTTCACCTATATGCAATACACACATTTTGGAATTCTATCAACAGGTACAGATAGCCATGAGTTATCTGGAAAGGCAGAAAGGTTTTGGCTTTTGCCATTTATTTGAATCCTTCAATAACAGTGTAGACAGTCTCTGCTATGCCTGCAAAAACCTGGTTTATCACCTTTAATGGACATTTGGCTGGTTGTTGCTTCAAAAGTTAATTGACACTACATGGATAAGCAGTGCTCAGTTCAAAAAACTGAGCTTGAGCTGCTTGATATGGAGATAAAATATTTATTACTCTTGCTCTTCTGCTAAAATGCTGATTTCCATAGTGAGTTTTATGCCTTGCTCAGCTATAACAACACAGAACTTCCATCAATATTTATAAAGAATAATTTATTCTGAGTAAACACCTCACAATTATTAGCCAGTGTACGATTTGTAAAGCAAATATTTGCATATCAAATATTAAAGCAGGTCCAAGTAATTATTAAAAGTGGACACATATTTTGAACATTGCAAATGCGAGAAAGAACTATAGCATATGACTTCAGGTGTTTTTGTCCCAGACGATTTTATTTCAAGTTTTCACTTTTGGCATTTTCTCAGCAAGCTAAAAGAGCACTGAATACGTATTACAAAAGAAAATAAATCTTTCGATCCTATTAAGAAGGATTTGCAAAAAAACCCAACAAATATGCAAGATAAGAGCAGCCAAGGCCTTATACAGCTACAGCACATCATGAAGAAGCAACTGACCTCCGTCAAGGTCACATGGATACTGCCTGGTGTTTCTCTGCTCTAACTAGCAGCTGAGTAAGCTAACAAAGCATGAAGTAAGAAAGCCAAAGCTGATGAACCACTGCAAGGTTACTTCTTGTTATTAGTGCATGAAAAACCATGATGAAGACTGTGGAAAAGAAAAATGCATCCACTGTCAGGCTTTTCATAAGAAAATACTAGTATGCCCCAGATATAGTTAACAAATGCAACAGTGTCACAAACACATCTTTAATTAAACATTAGAAATTAGGGTTGTTAGAAAACACAAACTTTGACTTCCGGATTGGGTTGTTAGAAAACACAAACTTTGACTGCGGATACAGAAATCCTGCAATTCAATCATCACTCCACTCACAGTCAAAAATGTGTTCATCTTCCACCCTCACCTGGACTACTCAAGGCTATCTCTTCGGCAATTCAGTGTGAGGATACTCCAAGGTAACTCTTACTTGCCTTGGCAGCAAAGCTGTATTCCTCTCATAAGTGAGACCTGTTTTCTTACCAATACTCCCAGTTACCCATCCATAGCCTGACACACTGAAAGAGGACATGGAGGATGCTCACCAAGACAAGTTTATCCTTATGCAAAGCAGACTCATGACAGAGTTCCCTGGCTCAGATGCCAGGCACAAGGATTGCCACCTGCACAGTCAGCTCCAGAATGGGTTAGAAAGTGACTGTCCCTCAGGCAGCACCTCACTGACGGACATCTGAAAACTAAGGCCTATTTACATAAGTCCAGGTCACAATGATGGGACACAGGGAATTCTCTTTTTAAACCAAGTTTCTAGTTTAGGTTTAAAGTTTTAGGACACATGTGAGGAACAAAATAAATGGAAAGAAGAGTTATTAACTTCAATGGGTTTTAAATCAGGTCTCAAATATTAACACCAGTTAGATTAAAAAATAAATAAATTCTTGTCAGTAACATGGGACCAAATAGGATTATAGCATATAAGGGCAGCTTAAGAGAAGTTAGACAGAACCTCTTCACACTACGTGAATAACATGTCACAACATCTTTTACAACAAAAACTATTTAATCCAAGAGACACAATAGAAGTTAAAAGAGCAAGTTCAATGGGTTGGTGATTTTAAGGCCAGAAGGACAGGCGATTACCCACTCTGTTCCCACGGATTAACACAAATCAGAAATCCAGCAATTTCAGCATCAAATCTTGAACTTGTACCTGGTCTATTTAAAAGGAACGAAAATACTGATCTACAGACTTCAAGTAGAAAGGCATTATCTCCTCAGTAAAGTGTCTCATACACTTGCTACTCTGAAGGGGAGAACAGCAATACCTCATTTCTACTCTGGGCTCTTGTACTTTGTGTGCTCAGCCAGGCTGCTGTGTGAACGTACCAGAGCATCACTTCAGAGGGATATTTTCACTGTGTGGGCACCAAGGAAGCTCTCAGCGTATACACCTTTCCAAAGAGAATGCTAAGCTTTTAGGAGTCCCATTAAGAAACAGATTTGGCACATCTCAAGTGACACAACTCAAGGTCTCTAATTCTAGTCATCCAGCATCCTTTTTGAGTTGAGTACCTTTCCTACTCAACTTCAGTGTTTAGAGCTGCATATGGCTTCTTTGCTCTTTAAAAAGGATGGATAATGTTCCCTGGATGCAATCCCCAATTCTTTTATTAGAGCCAGTATTTAGGGAGGAATCAGAATATTTTTTTTCGGATAATGTTCCCTGGATGCAATCCCCAGTTCTTTTATTAGAGCCAGTATTTAGGGGGGAATCAGAATATTTTTTTTTAAACTGGAAGTAGGCAAAAGTATGACAGTTCACTTTGTGGATACAACTATTCAGATTTTGCAGGATGAGAAACCACATGAAATCAATCTATAACATACTTTTTCCAACTTTACTTCAGGGGTTTTTTTGTATCAATTTTAATATTCTCATTAATATGGATTTTGTATTTTATTCCAGATCATAGTAAAAGGTAATGAAGAGCTGGAATAGTGGAGATGGCAATTCCCCACACTATCTGTTCTGCAATCTATTACATTTAAAAAAAAAAATAATCTGTTCACATGAACTACAGTGCCCTTCTACAGTATTATTTTTTACAATCAGAACATCACCCTAAGCTAAATCAGGTAATATATTCAATTCAAAACACAAAGCTTACAATTTCAACAAAAAATACAAAGTCTTTTCTTAATTAATAAAAACCGTTTCAAAACCATTTTGATTGGGATGTATTACACTATCATTCTTTAATCCTCAACTATTCAACAAGATATTGTCTTCTATCAAGTCATCACAGGGCTAAGTTTTCCTTAAGTGATCACATTCAGCCTTTAAAAAAAAGGCAACAAAAAACCAAACAACCCACTCTAACTGTATTGTCACATTTTTCTAACAATTCCTTCCAACTCTAATATTTGACTATAGAAACCCAATAGAAATAAATTATTATCAATACTTCCATAGCTTTTGAAAGAAGCAAAAAAAAATATTTCAACTACATCCTACAAGTGATCATTAAGTGTTCCAAATAAAAGATCTAGTGTCCACCTCTCGAAGTATGCATGCACATTTTCGAGGAGAAGGTTGACTGTTAAAAACAGCATCCTGAACCAGATAAACCATTTGTCAAGGAATCTTTATTTCCACAGCACCTTGCCCAAAGGCACTCAAATTATTTTCAACCACCATACTACATGGTTATTCAAACACATGTTGATGAGGGAGCTCACAGGCAAACTCGTGCCTCTGAGCCAAGCTTGAGAATGGCTACCATAGCTGTCCCATGCTGCAACTGCTACACTGATTTTTCAACCACATGTAGAAAAACAATACCCTTAAGATAAAGGTGCAAAACAGCACTTGTAAGTGAGGTTTCAATCAATTCATTAAAACATCACTGAGGAGCTTTGAGTCATGTATCCTCATGTATTTGAGCCACTGTACTACCTAGTCACTACAGTCATGGCTACATTAATATCACTAAAATAATTTGGTTTAGTCACATTAACATCACTAAAATATTTTCGTTTGGTCACTCCTAAATAAAACTTCAATTTCCTGAAATACTATAATAATAATTCAGAGCTGCTGAATACTAAATAGTTTGGATAATTTCCGGAGACTTTTTAAAAAAAATAAATTGTAAATCACCATTTAGAAGAACCCTATAAATGTTAGTCACTTATCAGGTAACTACACTGCACAGGAAACATTCCAGATTTATTTCATGTTCCGATACATTTCTCTGAGCATCTTTATGGATTGCTAGAAAAAAGAAGTGGCATCCTGAGTTTGCAATTCTGAGAATTTAAAAGATGGCAACACCACTCCCTCTAGTATGGAGAAGTGTTCAGTGCCTGCTGTTTTGGGGAAATACCTCCAGACATGTAGTAATAAGAAAACAGGTTAAGAAAAATAGTCATCTCTCTCATAACCCATTCATAGTAAACAGAAGACTCATGAAGTGCTACTCCTTTAGTCACTTGAGGAAAACAATAGGAAAGAAAAGCCAGCCTGTAAAACATACTGATTAGACATTTGTCAAAAGTAATACTTAAGGATATGTTCTTCTTGCAGCTGCTATCCAGCTTTCAGTCATGACAGACATCAAGAAAAATAAATTATTTGTAATAAATATCGTATAATTTAATTTTTTTATTTAAACAAGAAAACTCTTTCCACATGCTGCTTGCATGAATTTCTCAGCTAGTCCATGTAAGTCCCTGAAAGAGACTGCCTAGAGCCTGCTCTTATCCTCTCACCAGAGGAAATCACGAAGAGCCCTTGTCAGTTGTCCTCCTAATGCATTCTGCTTTGGCGTCTGGTACTTCTGTAAAAGATGCAACAGTATAACCAGCATTTCTTAATCTGCCCTTTTACTGGGAGGAGTAAAGCCTACTCCAACAAAGATAACATTTCTATGCAATGATTCTGAAAATATTTGTTAACCTAACGCCTTGTTTATTTAGTATGACAAATGCTTTTATTTTAACCTCAAGTATCTTTAGTAAATGTCAGCAGAAAACACAAATAGTGGGCTAACACGTCTTCCTTATCTGTATTTCTAATTAAGCTTCTTCCTAGATACAGTTATGTTTAAACCAAACATTCTATACAGAAAATCAAAGTAAAGTCAAACGATTCCGTATTTCTTTGTGAAACTGCGCATTTATATGGGCATCACCAGCAGAGGGAAGGAGATCATGGTATCCATGCGTAATAATTCCTCTATGCTTTTCTTCTGGATATGCAGAAATATTTTCTTGTCTTTTTCATTTATATCACAAACACGGATGTCTCTTCCACAGCAGGCAATACAAGGCTGCACGCACTTTATTCAGAATAGTTCCCAGTAAGAGTTTATCTGCATGTTTAAATGTGCGTATGAATACAAAACCACACAAAAGTACTCTCAGTTTGTTCAAACTGTAATCAGACTGCTGAATGGACAGGAAAAGACCATGATATGTTAAATAGAGCTTCATTTTCATGTGAGGAAACATCAATTAACTGAGTTCTGTACAACTGAGTGGCTTAAAAACTTCTGCCAAGACGCTAAGCTGCTCCTTCTTTTTACTTTTTACAGCCAACCCCGCGAAAAGACCATAAAAATTGATTTTATGTTTCCGGTGTCTCAATGCTAGCAGGAAAAATATAGATTCCCCCAAGGTTTCTGACAAACAGAACCTTCCCTTATCTCACACCTTCTCAACTACCAGGCTAACCAACACTGAACATCTCGGCTCTTGTATCTGATTTAAGTTATCATTAAGCCAAGACAACAATTCAGGTTGTTAAAAATCAAACACTGTATCTATGGATTTAAAGGGCTTCTCACTCATTAGTGTTACAGGAAAGGCTGCATCCCACTTGTGCTGTTATGGCATACATGGTAACCAATTATTTTACACATTTGTTTTTGGGGAAGTGTTAGAACTGCTCTGTTAGTCTGTGAGCTACCTCTTTAAATTCCAGTATCAATCCTTAAAATGGATTTAGCATCTTTCGCATCAAACATTAATAAGGCTCACTTAGGCACTCTTAATGTGAAGGAAAATTGAGCTTGTATGAAATGGCTACAGTGGAACATTTCATGCTTTTGCAAGTGCAGGAGTATGATTATTTCCTACAGTATGTCATTATCTTATGCCCTGTGGTTCTTTTTTAAATTATCTCTTCTCACTCATGCTGCCTACACTATGTTTTTAAGCTATATAGTTTCAATTTATGAATTGCATGCATGCAAATTTTGAGCAACTATACCACAAGCCAAGTAATAGACCACATTAAAGTATATTCCCCTCAGACACTACTAATAGAACTAAGAATCCAAAATGCTTGGAAGAAAAAAGATACATATTCGACTCAAGACAAAATCAGGTCATTTGTTTCCAAGACAGACAAGAAAATACTATTCTAGACACATGTGCAATCTCCTTACACTCTTCCTGAGCTGGTTTATTTCAGCATGGCAGGAGATGTCATTTCATATCCTCACAAAACAAATTAGTTCTCTGCCTACTCGTCCCTGTACCCAAAAGCTCCCCCTCCCCTTTTCAGGGACACTCCTAAAACAACTGCTCATCTGTAACTCCAGATGTCAACTCACCAGGGAAAGGAGACTCCCCCTGGATGCACAACTACCACCTTCCCTTAGGATGAAGAAGCTCTCTCAGACATTCAAGCAGTTTAAACAGTGCATAATAGATTAACGTGCAACATGGATGGCACACACTGCACAGCAGCTCAGAGGATCAATATCACCATTGCAGATTAGTAGTCTAGTTGTTGTCTACGACACGTACGTGTGTCTAAAATTACTGACCTTTGTTCAGAAAATGTTATTTCAGAGACAGTGAAATATTATTGCGCTACAACGCTTTCCATTGAGTTTACAAGGTAATAAAGACAGAGCTCCTTCTTTACCCACAAATGGCTATTAAATAAGGAAAATAAAACTTGACATCCCCCAGACAATCAAAAGAAATGATTTATTTGGATGCCAACATCTGTCTCGAGATTGTGGCCAAGTGCTTTTCTCTCTTCATTTAGGACTCTACTTGGAAAGCTTTTCAGTTACATTTACCTAGAGATTTCTCTCTACCACTTCGCATCTGACAGAAATCACTCAGCTGGGTCTGATGAATAATAGCAAAAGGCAGCTTGTATCAGAGATGATTGAATTACAGATTGTTGGAAGTGCCATAAAGGCTCATTGCAACGACTACATTTAATTTATTTACTACACTGACTACCAGAAGCCGATAGTCGTTTGATATCTTTATTTCAGAAGACTTGAAACAAAAGAAATACTAGCATTCTTTGCCACTTTCTTACTACTCTACCCTAACAAGAGTTTGATAGGCAAAATTAACTTTTAAACAGAGCGCTGATGCCCTGCCTATACTGTGTGCGCCTAGGAACCAAACCAGAAGCAAAGCAAAGCAAGCAGTATACCATAAAATGAAGGCAACGATGCCCGAAGAGACAATGTAAAATCGCACAGAAAGAAAACGCATTAGCCCTACAGCCGCTTTAAGTAATGTGGGAAAGGCTTTTGTGAACTGACACAGCGATGCCGAGATGCCGCGCTGGCTCCG
>NW_008672127.1:34110-72017 GCF_000695815.1 Acanthisitta chloris | reverse complement strand
TATATACAAATACATTTTTATGTAAATTTTAGAAAATAATTTCTAAAATGTCTTTAGACATTGGTCTATCAACACCAAGAAAATATGTAGAAATCTTTAAAAATCAACATCCACAGGAACAATCCTTCCTTTTCAATGGAAAAAAAAGTAAGTCTATTCTGTAACTATGTTTTACTCATCTTTTTCCAATGAAACCAAATGACTTAATCTTTAGATAAGATCATATGTAGAGGGGGAGGAACAAGATTTGTTTTCTGTTTCCTCCCCTTTTCCCCCATAAAAAAAAGGACAAGCAAACAATAATAATAATATTGATTTGGCAGGAAATTCTGCAATCTTTTCATTTTTGGATCCAGCACAAGATATTTTATCTTATCTAGTGTTACATATTCTATGAAAAAGTAGAACAATTCAACTCTTCAACTGAAAATAACAGATCATCTTGTGTTGATGTCAGTCCACTGGGACTAAAAAAATTTAATTTAGCTTATTGCAGGAAAGCAATATTTGCTTTCTTAAGGTCATATGATGCCCACAGGGTTTATGCTTACACTGAGACAATGCAAAGTTCTACTAAGTAGCACTATAGTGCTGAGCATTTCCCTGGGTGTATTTCAGATGGGTTTTGGCTTGGGGTGAGGAGTAAACAGCCAATAAACAGTAATCAGAAAGTGCAGGAGAAACTCCATCAAGTTTTTGTACCATTAGAAACACAAAAGAGAGAAAGTTGGCTACTCAGGTGAGAAGTTGATAATATACTGATAATATAAACCTTTAACAATTACACATCCAGTAAAATATAAAAAGCAGAGCTGTATTCAGAAAGGTTCTCTTTAATGCATGATGACTAGCCCTAGGCCCAGGTTTTAGTCAAAGAGATGAACTCCAAGCATCAAAGTGTACTTTGGAGAAACCTTCCCTTGTTGACTGGAAAAGCTGCTCACCCAAGCACCTTGAAAATGCTCCAATGGACTCAAAATGTGACAAAAGCTGGAAATCTCTCAGAGTTACCATTCTTGAAAAAGATCCAAATTTAGCAGTTTGTCTATCCATATAGTAACTATGTGTATATCCATATAGTAAAGCTACTCCTAAGGTAAAGAAGAGGAAATGTTATTCCAGTTATGTCAAACTTCTGTGTTCTAAAATAATCTTCTGAAGGACTGGACCTGTAGGAATACACACAGATATACCCTAGAAATGAACAGCACACTGAGGTTGATAGGGAGACTGGATAAACCCAGTAGGAAGAGGAAGGCAAAGGCAGGAGACAAAACACCTGGTTTGAATGACATCCAGACAGCCCCATCTGTACCTCATCTGCCTACACACACCCACACACTG
Source organism: Acanthisitta chloris (assembly GCF_000695815.1). Lineage (NCBI taxonomy): Eukaryota > Metazoa > Chordata > Aves > Passeriformes > Acanthisittidae > Acanthisitta > Acanthisitta chloris. Next base: position 70,673 of record NW_008672127.1, on the reverse strand, counting down.
CTGCTTATTCCTGCTTCAAAAGCCTGAGCCTGCAAACAGAAACCTCATGTCTTTAAACCTCCCTGTAGCTCCACTTTTATTAGTGGATTATTCCCATTAATCAATTGACTTTGTTCTATCCTGGGAGACATCAGTTTGAAGAAGTTTCTCTCCTTGGAGGCTAAACTGGAAAATCAATTTCCCTGTGTTCTAAGTAGGACAGTAGGGGCTGGAAGAGAAACAAGAATCAGGATAATCTTTCCTTCCTGCAGTGACTGCTGCAGCCTGGCTTTTACATGATTTGTGGCACAGAGCCTGACCAACAGGGATTTCATCCAATTCAGGCTTGCTGAGTGCTGAAGCTGAGATCCAGTACCAGAATCCAAAACTCTACAGCCTCCACTACTTGTGATGCACATTGTTTCTACCAATATCTGTAGATATTGCTCAAAGAAGAGGGAATAGGTGAGAATCAGATCCCCTAGTCACAGCATATTCAGCTTTCTCTGCAGCTTGTTCCAAGGGAAACAATTAGCAAAATCCACATTTGGGAGGTGTTTCCAAAAAAATCAATGCACATATCAGAAGGAGGAAAATTTAGCAAGAGATAGGAAATAAGGTCTGAGCAGAATAATGAGGACAAATAAACACACAGGAGAAATGAGGAGCATTGTGGAGCAGCAGTGGCAGACCAAGGTTCACATTCCCCACCCTCACTGGTCTTTTTACCTGAAAGTACTCACTGAACTCAAGGTTTCAAGGGCAACAGTTACAGACAACTCTAAAGTATGACAGTACACCAGAAAACTCAGACCTTACTCTGAAACAAACAGAAACTCATGACTCTATTTACTATAAATAAATTGATCTCAGTATTATTCCCGTGGATAACTCAATTTTTCTTTCTCAAAGCAGCAGCTTTTACTAAACAGGGAGTGCTCACATGCACACACATACAAATGGAGTCAGACAGTTTTATCTGGAGCCTTTTCAGACTAGTTTGTACTCACTCTGCCTATTAACTTTGGCTATTTTGATTTCACTCACACAGCAGGGATGTGGTCATTAATATTAACAACAGCCCGGGACAAGCTGGGGTTCAGGTCCTATTCAGAGAAGAGTGACAAGGGGACACTGTCATTCACACAAAAGTGGCACTAAGATCTGAACAAGTGATGAAAAATATTATGTAAGCAAACCCACAGCACAGAACACAGTCTACACAACAACATACAGTGAAAAAAATGCCCACACTGTATTCTTACTCTGCCCACAATGAAACAGCAGTTTTCTTGTGCCATAACACATCACTTCTACTTCTGTCCTCGATGTGCTTTACCATCAAGTCCATATATGCCATCCCCCCTGAGCTGAAATCCTGAATCACTGGCTTCACTGTGCCTGTGAATGGGAAGAAGAAAACCCCTTTCTTGCACACAACTAAACTTTAAAATGCCTTCTCAGCATTTCAACTCCAGCCTCACTGTTCATTGATTCTGGCTGAGCAGGCTTTGGCCCATTTCATTGTGGGAAGCCCTATATGTAATTAGTTTGATTTACTTTGCACAGGCCACTTTTGAGCCCTAGAACAGTGGGAAGTGTTTAAGTAACTGACCAGGCACTTTGTTTGCACTTGCTGAAAGAAAAAAAAACAGAGATTCCTTCCCACCATCAATTTTCCTGACAGCCCATCTTCTTTCTGTGTTATCTCTTTCAGCCTTTTATGAGGAAAGCTTCAGTGAAAGATGTATTTCAGTTAAAGGTTTGCTGTCACTGCAACACTAGCCAAAAGAAAAGCATCACCTGGGACCAGTATAGAGCCTCAAAATATTACTGGAGTTTTTGAGGCTTTTTGTGTGTGTGTGTGTTTGTGTGTGTGTGTATGTGGATATGGGGGGAAAATACATATATCCAGACCTCTTTTTTTCCCCTTTAATAATCCCACCTAGTCTGACAAATATATTTTCATCCTGCATTCATATCAGAAGAACATGCTCCTATGATTGCAGGGAGCAGCCTTGGCTTGCAGCAACAAGGATGGCTTTAAGAGACTCCTGACAGAGTTCCTGTTCATTCCTCACTCCCCTATTTGGGATAAAACATTTAGCTCTCAGTCTCCATCAACCTGATACTCAGTGCTATGCACATGAGCCAGTTTACAAAACATGCTCATGTTTCTAGCTTTACAGAGCAGTGTGGAATTCAGCACAACACAGAATTTGGGGCTCTACCTTTAAAGCTAAAGGCATTGCCTGAAGTTAAGTTGGCATTTTGGCACATGACAGACAACACTCATGTTATACAGAACAGCTAATTGACCCAAAAATTCTTTTCTGCATGATGGGATGTTGTGATGACTAGCAAGATTTAGGGGATATTTTTGTTATATTTGCTAGTAAGAAAATGGAATAAATAATTATTTTCTGCCTTCTTTATTCTGATACATATGGAAAGCAACAATGTTGAGAATTATTTAAATGCTTAATGGGGTGCTTTTAAAAAAATGTAGATAGTTCTGAAGTTTGGAATTTGTTCATTCTTTCTTCCATAATACAAGTATTCAGATTTGTGCCCTGAGCAGAGATCTGGAACATTTTTTTAAAGGCTTCTGCTTCTCATTTCAGTAAATTACCAGCCAAAACTACACACTAATTATTTGAAATTATGATTAAAATCCTTTTGACTCATTAGATTTCCGTGAGAAGTTTTCACTGATAATTTCATCGTATTATTTCTTTTGAGACCAAGGCATCCAAAAAGGGCTGAGTAGGCAGCACTTGTACCACCAGCACTAAGTACCTTATGTTCTAAACCTTCAGTTTTTCAGTCCTTTTATGTACCAGGAAGGAATAAAAATACAATTCAAAATTAATACATCAAAGAGAAACAAAAAGGGAAAAAGACATTTCTCCTTCCCTTTGTGGCTCACTGTTGTAAGACACAGGGAATGGCACACAGACATTCTCCTCTACTCAAAAGGGACCATGGAACTTCTTAATAGACCCTTAGTTCTTTCAGGTATGTTCCAAGATTCTCCATGTAAAACAATGTTCTGCAATCTCCCTTTCCCTCACTCACAACAGGCAGCTTCAATTACAAAACCTGCTGAGACAAGGTCTCTGCTTCAGGAGACTAATGAGGGTTTGAAATGATGTGCTGAACTAATGGATATTCAACAGAGAATAGCTATTTGTTCCATGATTTCATCACCTCTTACTCCTTGGAACTTGTCAAAATGCAGCAGTTTGTAATGGAAACATACTGACAGAATAAAATGTTAACTCTCTAAACACCAGCCTGAAGTATTCACTGAACTGGAGGCTTTGTTTGCACAGCATTAATGCAGAAAGGAATATTCCTATAACATAAAGACATTAAATACAAATAGGGGTGGAGTTTATTGGCTTTTTATATTTGTTTGTTTTAATGAGATATAAAACCTGCCGCTGTATTTTGCCAATTTGCTGTGTTATTTTGATGCTGTCTTGGTCATAGAATTGTAACCTCTCTTTTTCCAAGTATAATTCAAAATCAAAAATTGAAAGGCATCTGAGAATACATTGGGGACCAGTGTGATTCCCAGCCAGCCACTGTTTTCCTAATATATTCCCTCAAGAGCAATATTTACAGTTTTAACATAAACCAAATCAAACCACCTCAGTGTCAGTTTTAGTTTAACAGCCTGTAATATTCTATACTATGAGGACAACTGCAAGTTCATTGGCACATTGCTAGGAAAGTACTATATTTGAAGAAATTACCTCAAAATGTGAATTTGCAATTCAGATTACTTTCGTATAAAAATCACTTGGGGAAAAAAATATAACTTTTTTTTAGGAATTTCTTGCCAAAATAAAACTCTGCAGTAGGACAAACCAGAATGGGTATAAAGAACACTGATGGGAAATGCCCTGTTTAATGTTCTAATGGCAAAACTGTCAAGGTGTCATTCAGCATAAAGATAATGCAAGAGGAAGTACTGGACATGTAAGGCTACACATACAGGAAGAATCAATTTAAGTAGTAATTTTGGAATTACATTTTAAAACTGTAATTTCTACTTATTCTGTAAATCTGCTTGAGCAGTAGATACTGTCTCATCCAGGATAACTCTGAGATGACAGTAAAGAAGATTTAGATTCATTGAATTTCTGCTGTCACCTGAGGTCATAGCACTTGATCTCCCTGGCTAAGAACTTCAAAAGACACTGATGGTATTTGCTAATTAATTATTTTTGCTAATGTAGCTCTGTGAACTGGGAAGTAACTCCCATAAACACCTGTTAAAACCTCTGCCCTCAACTCCTTATCTCCTGTCATTTTCTGTCTCTCAACACTTTGTGTCAATGCTCCTGGAAATAAGAGGAGGAACTGGGTGCATCCAGGACTTTTTCTGATGGAATGATAAGGAGTCTGCACAGGAGGGAAGTGCAGTCAGTCAGCCAGAAAGGTGCTAAGCCACAGGTGCTCTTAGCACAGCACTGTAAACTCATCATTTTGTGCTCACCATATTTGACTGGAAGTTTTGCCACCTCCAGCAATTAACAGTCAGAGAATATTGGGAAAAAAAACCCTGAAACTGTAGAATAAATGTTGAAAACATTTCTTTTTTTTTTTCTTACAGTTCTAATTTTCAAACTATTTTCTGAAATGGCAAAGTTAGAAATTTTTCTTTACAAACCAAAATCAGATGAAGCTCAATTTCAATTCAAGAGCTGAGTTTTTTCTTTTTCCAAAAAAATTATTGTTGGCAACACTATCTACTGGAATGAAATTATCAATGCTAACGGGACTTTGGGAGAACATTTCAGCCTAATAACATATTTTATATACCCATATCTAATGTTACTTTAGTAACCAGCAAATAAGCAGTTAGGAGAAAGCAGTGACCATTTGAAAAATACCAACCCCCTCCTGGTGTGGTCTAAAAAGGGCCTTGCAGACCATTCTGTGTTGGTGTGAGCTGTTTCAGCAGGCAACTCCTTTATGGCAACAACTGAGTCACCCTCAGCACCTGATGTTCTCTCCATTGCTACTACAACAACAGGTCTGGTGGACTTAACTTGCAACTGAAAGTAATTCCTTTATAAATTTTAACTCTCAGCTTTTGATAACTCTAAAATTAATCTAAATGTCCTGAGTAATTCTCCCTGAAACAGGAAGAAACACATTGGAGTTTTTTTTTCTAAGGGATCTTGGGAGCTGACAGAACCTGGATTTTTTTTTTTTTTGCTTTTTAAAACTTGTAATAAACAACTGTTGCCAAGTACAAGCTCTTGGTACAGGCTGTGCAAAATTGCTTTCTATTTACAGAACTCTGCTACATCAAGGTCCCTGGCGAGTGCACAAACAGAACCCTCATAGTTGCCTGGCAAGTCTTGCAATAAAAATGAACCTCAAAAATGCTTCATGGGAAACACTTGAGCCTTCTGCATCTTTCTACTCCCAGATAGACACCTTTGGACCTGGAGGTATGGTATCCTTCCTCAATGACCAGGTACAAGGGTGTTCAGATATTACTATATTACACAGTCAGGTAGAACTTCCCCCAAACACTTCTTGGGACACTAAAAGCACAAGCAGATTTCTAATGTGAAAATCCTGTTTAAAAAAAAAAAATCGAGAAAAAAACAAGAGCCTTTAGCACTGCCTCTGCCAAGATCTGGAATGGTTAAGGGAAGAAGGCTGGGAGCTACAGACTCAGACATATGAAAAGTAAACTGGGCAGTAGATGTGGCTAAAGTAGAGCCTTTTCTCAGAAGAACCTGCTTTAAAGGTTTTAGACCCTCAGCAGTGAGTGTTCAACCCTTTCAAGTAAAATATGGGTCACCAAAAAAGTAATTTCCATGGGTGAAATAGAGAACATGAGGCCACGATCTCAGGAAAAGGACAAAAGGAGGTGGTGAAAAAACTGGAGCCTGACTAAATACCTTGGGCAATAAACTCACTGAAACAAACCTCTTCTTGGGGTATTTGTCATTGTAGTCCTGACAGGCTTGTTTAACTACAAAAGGGATGGCTCACACATGCTCATCAGGCCAATTTATTACTACAGTGAATCTCACATCCTGTCTGGAAGAGACACATACCATATCTCCTTAGTATAAGAGCTTGTTTGTACATAAATTTAATCTGGCATGAGTATAAAACCTGGGACACTGAGATGAAGACAGGTGATGCCCTAGAACTGCTATGCAGTTTTTTATTGATGTGGTATGGCAGGAAAGGAGATTTATCCATCTATATCATGAGTAGACATATCCCCAGCTGCTAAGTCAGAGCCTTTAAATACATGTTTATTCCAATATTTTCAGAAGACTCATTTTAATAGTTAGGATTTCTCAGTTGCTATTCTTCCTGGCTATTTGAAATTTCAATAAATCTAACAAACTGAGCAAATATCTGAGGTCCTGCCTGCCTTTCCTCCAGGAAAAGGATTTTTCATTTTGTGTATCACTCACAAATCACTGCAGAGCTGGCCTGGAGTCAAGACATAGGCTTATCACAGTGAAGGTGAAGCAGATTTGTTTTTGATTAGAAGTTAGATACAGACCCACCTTCAGTGCCCTGGGTTAATAACAGCAAAGTCACACATTCAAAAGTTAGGAGATTATTGAGCACCTTCAACTTCTATTTGGATCCAAAGAAATGTAAAGGTTGAAAGCAAATTGCTGTATTGGATCACACAGGGAAAATTAGTCAAGAAGGGCATAGTATCAGGAAACATTCCCTGATTTAAATTATTTCATCTGTTCAAGGTGCTACATGCTCAGAAACCCTAATGCTTTGGCTATCAAACACAAGTAGGGAAAATAGCAAACATTTCAAAGTAGTCTTTTGTATGAATGTGTTCAATTGCTGTCGATGGAAGTTGCAGACAACACAATGCAGAGACCATAGCAAGAGCCATTGTCGCCTTTTCCAAGCTAATTTACTCTCCACACTTAGATCTTCTCCCATTCATCCTCCCTCTGTCACATTAAACATTTAGGTCGCAATTCTGAGAAACTGCTCCCTGAGACAGGGATGGTAAGAAATAATGTATTGTAGCTCCAAGGGACTGATGTAAGTGTGATGATCGTGGGCATTCCTCACCACTACACTATAAAACTTTCATACCAAAGAAGGATGTATCAGTGCAAATATCTAGATGTAGATCAATATTAAAGAGAATAAATTTCAGCTGAATGGGGTTTTTTTAGCTATATTGGGGCATTTAAAGGCATCATATATATTTAATGGTTAGTGAACAGGAGTCATGGAGTGCAGAGTCCTTAAAGGAAAGCAGTTTGACTTGGGCATTAATTTATCATGGGAACTTTGCCATCCTTTGAAATGGTTCAGTGTGTTTTCTCATCTATTTTATGGACAGGTTTAATTCTAGCAGCATAAGAAGGATGAATGTCATCACGGCCACACTTCCCTAGAGATACACCTGCAAAGGAAAATTTAGTAGATTATAAATATAGTGGCCAAAACATTTTTATTTGCATTACTTAGCACCTACCTCAAAATAACTGGGTTTGCAGAAATTTTAACAGGACTATACTAATGCAGAGATCACATGATTCGGTTCTAGAAATACTGAAAAGAATGCACAACTTTTATCCTGTATGATTTAATATATTTTTACTCCTTCAAAAAAATAAAATCAAATGGATATCATTAAAAATACACTTGGAAAAGTTTTCAAGTATGTCACATTCTTTTCTTAATCTTTGTTCACTATGTGCCTTGGTACAGTGCAAATACCATTTGCTCGAGTCCAGAAATATTCTTTAAAAGGAGCACTTCAAATTATTTAGCATTGCTTTCTTTAACCACCAAATGCAATACCTGTTTAGGATCATTGACTGGTTTTCACCTTAATTCATTTCCTTTTTCATTTTTCACTCTAATTTTTCAAAACTTTCTAAACCAAAGAGGAGTCTAAAAGCATCAGTCTTTCACATTTAATCACTAGCATTCCTGAACAACTGATATTCAGAAAAGTTAAAATGGATAAGAAGAAAAAAGGGAACCCCCTAGATACTCAGTTTAATCCTAAGAAAAACAGAGTACAGAAGAAAATAGGAGAAAATGAAAGATAAGCTGCTCTGAGGGAAGAAATCAAAACTCTTGGAAAATATAATTTCTGTTTCATTAATGATTCTAATCTAATATTTATCTCAAAATTGCCTTTCCATTTATGGCTTGTCCTATTCTCTTTCTTATTGTGGTAGTTCTCCTAGAAGCAAAAGAAATTTCCAAGGGTCTGGTAAGGTAATAAACATACAGAGGTGCTGACTTGAACAGCAGTGATGTTCTACTGCAGGGGCACCTGAGCAGATTGGGGGACCCCAGATTGCTGCAATAATTTTGCCAGATCACCTTCTCTGAAAATAGAACATATGTATGGCCCCCATAAAAATGCTAAGAGGGTAAGAAGCTGTTTCAATGAGTTCTGTACCCATAGAGGAATCAATATGCAGGTGACATCACCAGCAGGACAGATTTGCTTTGGGCCACCAAGAAAGCTCAAAACATATTTACAATTTGTCATCAGATGTCCATTACATTCACTAAGGCAGAAATTAAGAAGGCTTCCGAAAAAACGTTTTCATTCTTTGGAACATGTTTAAGGTTCTGGTGACAGTAAGATCAAGAAGTGAAGTCAGGAATCATTAACATCGGAGTGAAAACACCAGTTCAGAGTGTTAAGAGGCTTAATCATTAATTTCTTGAACTACAAATAATATTCGACCCTAAAAACATTCCTTGCAGAGCTCCTCAGAGACAAAATTAGAGTAGATTACTTTTTAACAAATTGCTGGTGGACGGTGCCTTTCAAGCCATTTATGTACATAAGCCTCCTCAAGTGAATAATCAAATTTACAAATATGCAAGCATATCTTCATAAATATGCAAGAACCAGTCCTTGTACAGAATCAAAGGCCTGCTTTGACAGTTATTAAATCATCACCCAGAAGAGAATGCTAGAAGAATACTAAAGTGGCAAATGTCAATCAAGGAAAATCTTGCAATCCCCAGCACAAAACTCTATGTTTATCTACTGTAATATTGTTATGGTCACATCTTCCCACTGAATCATTGGCTAAGTCCATTTACAGATGGATTGTTCTCATTAAGCAAGAAGCCATTAAGTATTTTCAGACTTCTTACTAGTAAACAGCTCTGTAATCTACTTACTAAACACTATTCAAACTTTGATGATGAAATTATTCATTTGCTCATGGGATTTTATAAGATACTTCTCACAAACCTAATGCAGTTTCACAGCTACCAAGAGGTAGTGGGGAAGGTGGAGCCATTGTGCAGAGAGCTGATGCCTGCAGAAGTTATGATCAAAGTGCCTTTTAATTTGTAGACCCAATTTAAAGGCCTCCCATTAGATTTTTCAGAGTGATTCTTGTCATATAAAACACTACATTGAATATTTCCATTGCTTCTGTTCCTACTAGGAGTGTTTAGCACTTTGCAAATCAGATCTTGAAACTACAAACACAATTAGAAAGTTCTAACAACACAGAGTTGTCATTTCCTCGTTCATAGCACTTTGTGAGCTATCAAAATATCTTATAGAATGGGTTTTCACTTTTTTTTTGGTTGGCTCAATTTCGTAAGCTTTGACAGGCATCTGCTTTAAGCTAGAACTTGCTGAACTCGTTGGTCCCAAGTCATCTGCTTGAGGTCAGTCAGTGTCTTGGCACCCCCATGATAAGGCACCAGTACCAGGAATGTGGACAGGAGACTTCTCCTTACCCTTTGCTCCCACCATCTGGGACTAATTGAAGGAAACTCCTGCTCAGGTTCTGCAACTCCAGCCTTGAACATGCCCAATCCAGATGAAAAGACTTAGAAAATTTAAGCTGCCAAACTAACACACCTTTACTGCACGTCTCAGCTGCAATTTTTTGAAGCCTTTTAAGTTGGTTAAATTTGGGTTACTTTCAGCAAACGTCACATTCCTGATTCCCTGCCAAATTTCCAACCCTGCTTCAAATTATTGACATACCAAATTTCTCCATAACTTGTTACCAATGATTTTTTTTAAGTATGTGCAAAAGGGTGGGTTTGCCCAGCCTCATCCTCAAAAATTTCTGTGCTCATGCTAAGAAAATACCTTGGGAAAGAAAGAAAAAACATCTGCCCCAAAAATGACAATCTGACAAGGCTATGAGCATAATGCTATCTTGACCATAAGCATCACCAGCAGTTCCCTCCATAATAGATAAATTAACTAAGTGGGGAAAGACTTCAACAGGGTCTCGAGTAAGCAATCCAAATGAGCCAAGACAGTGTTGTAAGGATTATGGCATTATTATTGGAGAGTTACTGTGGGTTGCTCATCTGTTTCCACTTTGTTTTGATGAAGCTAATTTTATAGGTTTTTGGTCCAATTTCCTCTTTTTCAGGCCATCCAATTAACTACAAAAGAATTCCAGTTTTATGACAGGGCTTAAAGTGGTTCATTAGTTTTTATACCTTGATAGTAAATCTGCTAACACGTCACGATGCTGAAGGTGAACAGAAACACTGGAGCTGGTTCCAAGTGCACTCCCCTCCACATCAGATGAAGCTTCAAAGAACCTTGCCAACAAAACACAATAAAAGATAAGCATTGCAACAAAATATTAGTTGAACTGCAAGTACCAATATTGAACACTTCTATCATTGAAGTTACAGCTCTATTTTTTTCAGTTCAGGATTTAATGCAGCCTCTAGCCAAGTGACAGAGCTGAGCAGTAAATGTCAGAGAAGGTAATGAAAGAGATGAGGAGGTGGCAGAACACCTTCTGGTCTCAACAGATTCACACCCACCATTGGTGGATAAAAGCTTTGCTTTAATCCTATCTCTATTTTGTGTTCTTTAGTTTAAAGTACCTCTAGAATGCCTCAACTTACAAAAAAAAAAAACAAACCAGAAAAAGAAACCAAATATGAAGGGAACTGGGCAAAATTCTATATTAATCATCTTCCCATTTGAGATATCCTAAAAAGAAAAGCATAGTCCTAACAAGGAATGATTGACATATAAATCTAAAAACTCTTTCTTAGTAGTTCATAACTGGCAAATACTTATCCACATTCTGTTCATGTGTAATACACAGAAGTTGAAAATTTTTCTTTGTGTTTCCTCTCACCACATTCACATCACACTTTATTTCAGAAGGAAACAACATGAATGTGTAATTTCAGAGATCAAAAGATAAAGTCAACAGGCATTTTTATTTTGAAAACAAAATTAATGGAAATAGTTAAATACAGCACAACAAAAAAAAAAGTAAAATTAATGGGAAATTTGAAAAGATATTTCTATTGAAACATAATTTCCTAATTGAGACCTTCTTATATAAATTTCTTCCCTCCCATCTCTTGAAAAATTAGGACACAGGGTTATTTTAGGAACCCTAGAATACATGGCTGCTAGGTCTGCTCGCAGCACCAGAGCTCAGGATGCAGCATCCCACATAGCCACTAATCCAAAAAGGATGTTTTCAGACACCCTAAATATTAACTCGGAAATTTATCCTACACTTATCTAACATTAACAGGTCTGAATTGTTTTATGCTGCCATAACATTGCACTTTTTGAAGCTTTCCATTTCCCCACATAGTTTCTGATGACTGTGATGGCATTTGTGGATCACCACCTGTCACTGTCATATGGTGATGTGATGCTAATAATAAACATTATGCCTTCTGTACTGTTTGTTGAAGTTGGTTATGTTGTATGACTTCCTGTTCTGGAACATTAAATGTAGCATTTTTTTAAAAAAAAATGAGTTATTCATGTTTCAGTTGGAATACTGTGATTATTTTAATCGCAGTCTGATGTTCCTTCTCCTCAGCAGAGATGTTTAATTCTACTCAGGAGAACTGTAGACTCTTCACAAGAAGAAAAAAGGTCATGCAACAATGGTGAAGAATCACTTTATTCTATTAAGTGAGGATAGATGTAGGAGAAATAGAAAATTCTGCTTGTTCTTGCATGCTCTTCAACTCTAGTTCAATGTTTGCATGTTGAAATGTCTCTGCTTTCTACTAAGTAGCATGAAAAAACACAAAGCCATAAGTAAACCAGAAAGCAAAGGTATCCAGCTGGTTCATAGCTACTTACAATAGATACCAGCAGAGCTGTCCCTGGCAAAGCCACAGACATGGAATTCTGCTGTAGTAGTAAACATAACTGATAGATCTTATTGCTTCAGGCTATTCAGTATTTGAAAATGAGTACTGAAATATGCTGATCTTTCACACTGTTATTACCATGTGTGCAATTTAAATATGAAATAGAACTCTTCATGGATCAGAGAGGGAGAAGCAATTCATAACTCTCCTGATCCACACACACCTGTAAGACAATCTCCTTGGGGAAACAGAGTTACCTAGGATAGCTGAGACTGAAATACAGAATTGATCACAAATAGTGTAAACATAACAACCCAGTAGGTTTAAGAATCTGTATATACATTAAAAAAAAAGAATTTAGGTATGCAACCAATTAAAAATTAAAGAGACCTAAAAGTTTAACAGAGATGTCCGAAAGATGAAATACCATAAAATGCCAATACTTTTCTGTCATCAATGCACCAGCAGATAAAAGTCAAACTCTGCTCTTTAAAGTGTGGAAATATTCTAAACCACATTTCAGGGGGTATTGCACACTCCCATCAATGTCCACTGCCTTTTTATTAGTAAACCAATTTAAAACATAAATGCAGACATTAAATGTAGCACTTAAGGGGAATTAGACATCTAAACTTTCTACATTGATTTTGTAACAGTTTAAAGCTCATTGCTTCTTATTTAGCTGCTATGATTGTGACAAGAATTCAGTTGTTCTTCTGCAGATGCCTTTCATTCACTTAAACTTTACTCCTCTGAGTCTTCTCTAGCAGTTCCCACCCTTAATGTGGTGTTAAAAGCATCCAGAAGCTCCTTTGACTTAGATCTGCTTGAGGTTCTCACTGTCTCATCTTACTCTGTGATGGAAGAGACCCAAATTCAATATAACTCACAGCTAGGAATCTAAAAATCAACAGTTGGCTATAAAATATGAGCATCAGGACCCCAAGTCATCCAGGCTTTGTGGGGATCTATCCAGAGCTTTTCCAAAGCAAAATATTTTGCTCTGTGGACTATAGTTCCCATTGAAAGTGATCAGTGTATGAATTTCCCACCAGAACTCTCCTTGAACTTGTTAGAAGCATTAGCCCACACTTGCTAGATTTTTTTTAGAGGCAGATATTTTCTCATACCTATGGACTATCAACAGGAAAATCTCAAATTCAGTAGTGATAGAATTCTGTGAAAGGACTTATCCACTGAATGAATAATTCATCAGGTTTTAAGAATACCAAAGAGTTGGATTAATGTGTATTATCATTACTGAAGGCTAAAATTTCTGATGCAAAAATTCAAAACCAAAAATAATAGATATTCCTGTTGCCTTGCATGCTGAGGTTGATCTGGCCAACTGTGGACATCTGCAGTGGATAAAAAAAGTCTACATTAAAAAAAAATCAAAAGCCTCCATCACAGCTAATCATCTTAATCTCCATTTATAGGCAGCAGAAAGGAAGGAACATTTAATTTAGCCATACCTCAAGAAAGTTTTTTCTTTGCCTTATCTTTGAAGGAAGCTTGAGGCAAGTGGCTCAGACACAGATATCAGACACAGACATTGCACAGTAGACATCAAAAGTGAGGTGAGAGAAAACATAGTCAGAGAATTCCTGTTCCAGAATTTGTCCTGGCAAGGTGAACAGGATTTTCACATTATACACATTTCAAAAAGAACAGTTAGGTGTCTACATTATGTTACAGAACTGAAATGTTGTATGGACTGGGTTTGGCAGCAGATACCTTGCCATGAGCTCCCACCACTCTGATGAAAGTGGGCAAGCCAGACAAGATATGACCCTGAACTTCACACATATTTCCCACTAAAATAATAAACATGCTGAAAAACTAGATGTCATCTAAACCTGAAATGCTCGTGCTGCAGCCAATACAACTGAATAACATCCATCTACAGAACATCACCTCCTCCAGCACTCCTGCACTTGATACACTTCAGGGCTCCTGCAAATCAAGCTCCTCATCACGGCACAGCCATGCTGTGTCCCAGTAAAGTTCTTGTGCTATTTATAACTAAGATATACATAAAACATATACCCAGGAGTCAGCTGAACTGTCAGACAGAAGAGCAGTCTGGCTCCCAGGCTCCTACTGCTGAAGCCCTTTGTCCCATCCCTTTCACAGACTCTCATTAGCAGGTTTAGCTCTGCAGTGCCTCAGTCTGCACAGCATCACAACGTTACCTGAGAAAATGGCTCAGTGCTTTCCACAAAAACGTCGAGTGCTATCACCCATTTCTTCCAAGGCTCAGTTTGAGCTGCCCATTTTCTTTGCCTTTTTAACTGGTGGTGTCCAACAGTGGATCACATAGTGCTATTTGTATCGAGGAAAGAATTGTTGCTTGCACTTGTTTTCATTTGTTCTGTGTCTCTACTTCAATGCTTCTAAGTGGCACAAAAGAGCCAGTTGAGAAAAGCGTAGTGAGACTATGGATTTCCTTGAAGGGGCATAGAATCATAGAATCATAGAATTAAAGGGTTGGAATGGACCTTACAGATGGTCTAGTCCCAACCCCTGCCCTGGGCAGGGACACCTCCTCACTAGATCAGGTTGCTCAAGGCTCATCCAGCCTGGATTGAACACCACCAGGGTTGGGGCAGCCACCACATCCCTGGGCAACCTGGGACAGTGTCTCACCACCCTCACAGGAAAAACTTTCTCCTAAGATCTAGCTTAAATTTTCCCTCCTTCTTTTTGTATCCATTACCCCTTGTCCTGTCATTGCAGTTCCTGAAAAAGAGTCCAAAACCTGTAGCCCCTTCAGATACTGATAGGCTACTGTGAGATCTCCACACAACCTTCTCTCCTCCAGGCTGAACAGCCCCAGCTCCCTCAGCCTGTCCTCATAGGGGAGATGTTCTAGTCCTCTTAACAACCTCGTGACCTCCTCTGGACTTGCTCCAAAATCTCCATGTCCTCCTTACATTGAGGGCACCGTGATAAACGGTATTGTGCTGCTCTGTTTCCAGACATCCCAAAATCACTCTGGGAAGTAACAACATACTGATTTTTTTTTAATCTGGTTTTTTTTCCACTTTCACTCTGTTAATTAATTTCTATCGCCTATTTCTATTTTAACTAATAATTCAACAGTGCTTTGGCTGTGCTTATCACAAACCTGAGTTAAACATGGTTTTGGCACTGCAGTGAAAAGGGGCAGCACCCTCTCCATGAACATAAGTTTATCTCAACATCAGATTCCACATTTATATTCTGCCTGAAAGTTGTCAGATATATTATGTTGTGTCCAGTTGGTAATTTATAACCATCATCTTATTTTAATGAGAGTAATCTCTTCCTGTGTGACTGCATATGGTGATACATCTCAGCAAATATAATTTCTGATTGAAAGATTTCTTCCCTATCTGCTTTGTTTTCCTTATGATATTAGCTCTTAAAATATTGTATTTCTTACTTCATGTCTCTACATTATTTCAGCCCTACTGACAGCACAGAGCAAATTTGACTCAAACATTTTACTCCTCTCTTGAAATTAACTTTCTCGAGGCAATTTCAGCCTTTTTTTCTTCATTTTAATATATCTAGGCAATTTTAGTCGTGATCTGGATAAGATGAAAGGAGGATTTTTGTATCATTGCTGAGTTGAAGCCTATAACACAAATTGTCATAAATTCATGTCACAAAGATAGCATAAGTGTAGCTTCTGTTTCAAGATGTCAGTCAAAACATTTCCCCCAACTCTGAATTATACAGGTAGCATTAAAACACAGCATGTTCTCCTCAAATTAAGACTTAAAGCTCCATCCCCACTACCTGGTATAAATTCACTTTAATGCTGAACTGTATTTGTGACATGCCATGCACATTTTAGGTGTTTTTAAGGGACTTGGCTCAAGCTCTGAGCTAACAGAAGGCTGAAAAGATTTGTCAGTTTTATAATTTAAATAAATATTGGTTTACTGGTATACCAAAGCTTTTCAACTCTTTATGTCCTACCTGGAAATTACTGAGTAGAGCTTCCTATTTTATTTCATATGAATCAAGGGCAATCAATTTAATCCAAGCCACTACTGGAGGAGAAGTTATGTTAATATACCTAGAAATAAAGTTGGCAAATATACTGTGCCTTGAGGTTCCTTTATGTGGCTTTGCAAGTTAGACTTGAGGCTTACTTTGAATCCTCCTTCTCTTGGAGAATTTCTTCAAAGAATTTCCAAAGTGCTCAACATTTTGCACACACCAGAAAATAAAATCCCAAATTTCATTCAGTATCTGCTGAGAATGAATATTGCATTTGACTTACCTATAGTGCAATGAATCAATTTAGCTTTTAAGGAAAAATCTGGGTCTGGGAATCTTTTTTTTTCCTCAAACTTCAAGAAACACATGATAATAAAATTTACAATAAAATTTGTCAAACACATGTCTGAAATCTTAATTTCTGATTTTGAAAAAGGATGTGGTTGTTAGCACCCCATCTGTAGCACTCAGCTAATTAGGGCCTTGCAGTCCAATTAATCAGGAACCACCTGAAACAGGGACAGTATTGGACTGAACATGACTATTTTGACATATGTGTTTATTTTAAAAATATTCACTGGCTTTTTATTTCTTTCAAATTTGCTGGTGAAGACAAGATAATTTGCTATCAGTTGTCAAAAATTCTTTCATCCAGGAAGGAAAATAGCATGACTACTAATGGACCAAACTAAAATACCACACCACGTGCATGTTTTATGCTGATTTAATGCCAGAAGATGTAGTTAAAATTGATTCACAGTCTGACAATGGTTCAAAAAATCACATCTCAAACTAGGAGTATAAATGCTCCTCTGAGACCCTAATTGTGTGGGTAGAGGTACAGCCCATGCTCTCTTAGATCAGGCAACTTTCCTGAGGTCAGATATGATGATACTACACCTTTGGTCTTGTTTTTGTAAATGGTACCTAAGTACCTTGTGATACATTCTGCAAGCGAAAAAAAAAAAACCCAAAAGTTGGTTTGGTTTTATCTTTCTCTTTTTTTTTGGCAAATTCCTATTGCAAAACTTAGCCAGTTTCAAAGTGATAAGTTTCAGTTGCCTCAAAGCTTCACTTCTCATGAGTAAACAGTTTCTCAGAATGTTTATATTTTGTTGTCAAACTTTGCTAGGACACTGATTCCATGCTGCTAAAAATAGCAGGCTGCAGCACGTCAGAACATCAGTCATTAACAGGTAATCAGACTAAATCTACAGGGGCTGAGAGAAATACTCTAAGTGCATTCTGGGGGGAAGAAATTAAGGGAAGATGACAGAATTTCTATCTGTTTGTAGAGATGTTTCTCTAAGGACAAGATTTTCCTTTCCTTGCAGCACACCTATACTCTCATAAATCACTAAAATACCAGTGGAAAACAAAGGAAACAAATAAAACCAAATGTGTTCATGTACTTCAGATAGCAGTTCCAGTCCCTGCTGGGCACACTGCACTGCTAACAGACTGTGCATATGGAAATCAGAGGAAGACTCCACGTTATTGCAGTGTTGCTATTGAAAGGGGCTCAAAAGGGGATTAGATAAATTTGTAGAGAAGAGATCTCAGCCCTCAGTGGCTGTTCAGTGTGGTGATTCAGATGAGCCACTAAACTGATGCAAGATTCAGAAGAACGCACAGCACTTCACATTTGCTCTCTTTCCTGCACTCCTTATCTCTCTTTTTGGCAACAGTTTTGACACAGGACACACCAAGTGTCCTTTGGGGTCCATCTTCTACAGAATTAGACTTGCTCCAAAGGACATTTTTCGTCTAGAACTGCCAGCTTAAAAGTGCATCTCCATAATTTAATACATTGCATTGTGCTCTATCTTAATTTTCCTTATCAGCTCCAGAAGTAAACAGCAGTTACTGGCAAGAGTATAACTTCTTAAAAGCATTTAGGGGCATATCTGCATAGATAGTGAGTGTTTTAAAAGGAGTAGACTCATCAAAATCTGGAATATCTAGTGAATTTTAGTCAATGTCAAGCACAAAGTTTTTACTTAAATGCCTGTAAATGATAATTTAAAATGCTGATTTAACTGTTGACATATCTATGTAGCTATGTAAATTGATCCCACACTGGAGCAGGGGAAGGACTCCTCTCCCTGAGGCAGAAACAACATGTGCTGAACTGACCATTAAACCCATTCTCTGTCTCTGCAGGGAAGGAGGCAGAGAACTAGAAATAAATCTAAGCCCAGGAAGGAGGGAGGGCTGGGACAAAGATGTTTTTAGGATTTGTTTTACTTCTCTTTATCCTGCTCTGATTTTGATTGGTAATAAATTCAATTAACTTCCCCAAGTCGAGTCTATTTTGCCCATGATGATAATCCATGAGTGATCTCTCCCTGTCCTTATCTCAATTCATGAGCCTTTTGTTATGTTTTCTCTCCCCTGCCCAGTTGTGGAGCAGCTTTGGTGGGCACCTGGCAGCCAGGTCAGGTCAAACCACACATACTCCAACAGTGACAGCACAGACCGTGCACCAGATTTAGTACAAAATGCCATATTTGTCATTCCCAAACACATCTACAGAAAGAAAGAAAATTCAATTTCTGCTTCTATGTGCTACTGCCATTACAGTTGAATTGGGTGAATGAGTTGAATCCTGTAGCAGTGTGCTCTTGCTGATGATTTCTATAGAGATATTTATGTAACTGATAGATAATACTTAGATAATAGATACATAATACTCAGGACTGTTCATATTTGCACCCAAACGACTGATTCTCTGTAATGACCCGTTTAGAAACTGCAGTGTGATTCAGACTGTCATTTTGCAATCTGCTTCACTGCAGAATTTTTCTGCCGATTCTAAAGCCTTTGTTTAGCCAGGATATTTCTTAACTCTTCATACTTTGTGCAAATTAGCATCCATTTTACACCTCTGTGCTAACTGTTATTTGCAAAAGGATTAGCACTCCATGCCAGGAATGAATATTCATTATGATTTCATACATAATGCCCTCACTATTTACAGCTTAATAGATTTATTTGGTGGTGTTGCTTTCCTCCTTTCCCCACCTGTACAAGTCCCTGCCATTATCACCATCACATAACTCCCCATGATTTAATCAGATCTGTTTTGTTGCTATCCCTGTGCAATCTTCGGCAGGTGCCAATACAAATTCCAGTCTGCACAGCTTCTAATATATTTTATCCAAAGACAAAAAGGTACTTCTGGCGAACTCAATAGTGCATGAGTAACTTTACAACAATGGGAAAAAGAAGTGTTTTCACGTAGTTTTGATGTAGCTATCAGCAACACTCCCAAGACCAAAACAGATTAGCTTGTTTAAAGCAAAGGTATGAAAAATGCCCGTGCCAGGCTGCACCAGGGAGGCAGTAACTGGATGTGATAGGCACCTTTTCCAGGTTCTCAAATCCTATGGTGATCTTATAAGACATAAAAACAAGTATAAATTTGGAATATTTCCAAACTTGTTTTGTAATAGTAGCAGTGTAATTGCACACATAGACTCATTGAATCCTCAAGGTTGGAGGAGACCTCTAAGGTCATCAAGTCCAACCATTAACCTGTCACTGCTGAAACCCCTAAACACTAAACCAGATCCTCCAGTGTCAGATCCAGATGCCTCTTAAACACCTCCAGGGATTGTGACTCCACCACCTCCCTGGGCAATATCCCAGTGCCTCAACACCCTGACAGGGAAAACGTTTTTCCTGACATCCAATCTGACTCTGCCCTGTCCCAGCTCGAGGCCATTCCCTCTAGTCCTCTCCCTGCAGCCACAGCAGGAGAGACATTCCCCAATTCTCTCACACCCCTGTGTTGTAGAGAGCCATGAGGTCACCCCTGAGCCTCTTCTCAAGGCTAAAGAAAGCCAAAATGTGTTTTACTGTCACCAGTTCTACCAGGAGAGCAGCAGAAACTCAAATCTAGAGTACTTCATGCTATTGGGATCCTTGATTTGGCACATTTCAGGCTCCTCAAATAATAGCAATTTCAAATTTGATTTCGATTCACTCTTTATTTCCAAGCATTGTTTCCTGGAACTGTTCATCTTTTGTAAAATGTTTCATTTCTAAGATTTTGGTTTATGCTTTTGTGTGCTTCCTTATCCATTCCCTTATCTTTTTCCTATCGATAAATTTTGCTATTAACAATGGCTGCTCTTCTAGTAGCTTTAGGAGTTTGGTGCTTCTTAGTCATCTGGTCTTTTCTACAGATTTAACTTTTAGTATTGCTGTGTCCTCCTGTCTCTGTATCAAAGCCTCCCTGAAATCCTGACTTATTGATGCAAATACTTATGATAACTATTTCATACTGTTACCCTTCCTATCATGAATAAACAGCAAACAATGCACTTGGGAAAAGATCAGCACATCGGATAACAGAGCAGCTTGATACAGTAGAAATGCTACCAAGATAGATTTGCAGTATCAGCTGCTCCACATAGACAGAGAAGTCAACAATTCAAGAATAAATCCATCCAAACCTGTCTAGGCTGAAATGAGGTATTTGACTACTGTAATTCATAGCTGCACAAGGCATTAATTCTACTCAACCACCACATACCATCAAAGCCACAGTAAGTAAACTTTTCAGCCACATCTTTACAACAAATAGCTATATTTTAACATAATAAAATCCTGCAGTATCTTTTCTGTATGATTTTAACTAGCAAAAAGGAATCCCAGCTGATAGGATACACAGCTGATTTTGACAGGCTACCATGAATAAAAGCATACATCTACCTTGATGCATACAGAATTTTACGATTTTGACAGGCTACCATGAATAAAAGCCAAGTCTACCTTGATGCATACAGAATTTTACATCATGGTAACTAATCCAAGACAATAAAGTACAATGAAGAGGTTTTGATGTCAAGATCTCTCAGTAGTTTTTGCCTCTATCCAGTCAGTAACCAGCAATGTCTCTGTTCAGCTTTCAGGTACCTGCTCTCTGCCTGTGCACCATCATGAGCCCACAATCTTTTCATCTTGCAGCCGCAGCTGTTGGTGGTTTTGAGCAGCTATGATCAAATGTGAGGTGAATAAAACTGATTTCTGTGGTCCCTGCTACAGCTTGCAGATGATCTAATGAATCTTCTCAAAACTTCTGAAGTCACTTTCAAAGCTCTGTAAGTAACATTGCCAACATCTTCATTCATATACCACTCCTTAAAACAGTTTTTGATGTGTGGTTTGCTGTGTCCTTTGAACTGGATCATGACTATAACAACATGCCTTTTTTCCTGTGTCGAGCTGACAGCTGCATGGCCTCAGGAGGGGTAGGTGACAACCCTAAGTATGGTTTAAGCTCTGGGTACTTAGTGATCTGGTCATTGGAGACTTAGAGAATTATCTCTACCATGCCATGTTGTCCTTTAAAAACTGTCACTGCAGAAAATCCATCAAGTAGCTGAGAAAATTTCAAGCTGCCATAGATGTTCTTAAGAACTTTTCTCTGGGAGCACAACACAGTTTTTTCCTAATGCAACAAGTATGTTATCTAGTTAGTACTGCATCCAAATACAAGTTACAGTCTGTGTGTACAATACACAACAGTGTGTGAAGGAACACATACATTATGGGAACATTATGTGCTATAATCTCATTTTATGGTGAGCAAAATATTTTATTTCGGTTTACCACTCAGGATAAAACATCTTGTAAAAAAATGAGTGTGTATTCAATGTGTTATATAAAGATGAAAAGACATACTCTTCTAGTCTACTAAATTGTTTAGTTATTCACCTAATCTAAATGCCAGAGAAAATTGTCCTGTCAGGAGATGATTCATCCCCAAGGTAGAGGAAAGGAACTGAGTCAACAAACGAAACTATGTGAGAGTCTCATGGGTCTGGAAGGATAGAGTGGATCAGCTTAGGTACACTGAGGCACAAACCTTCCTAAAATCCTGCTATCATCACACTGTGGTGACCATTTTAAATGCTTCCTATCTCTGACTTAAGAAGAGAAATGATGCTGAGAATTAACAGGAAGATACAATGAAGGAGCCTGAGGAGTTTGAGGAAGGACTGTGTATGAATCCAGGCAGGTAAGTCTTTGGGACTGAGAAATCAAAGTGCCAGGAAGACAAAACTGTGTCTCCTGGTTAACTATTTTTGCTTTCAGTATATGATTTTGGTCATTATTTGTGACTAAAGAGGATCACACCATACAAGGTCTGGAGCCAATTCCTATTTCTAAGCCAAGTTAGAAAAGCACCACAAATACTCATGTAGTTGTGAAGTCAAGTGGAAGAATTTAGGTCAGTCTAAATGACTTGAAACTTGCCTAAGTAGCAGTAAATTAAGAGGGAAGAAAGGATTCAGTTCCTCTTATCTGCATCTTTGTTTCTGCTCTTGGAAACTCCCAAGTCATATTTTCAACTTTCTTCTACAGTCAATTAAGCCTGAAAGGAAAATGCTTTTAAAAATGAAAGATGTGATTCTTACATCATCAAGTACCTCTAGCAAATGAAGAAATACTGCAAGACTCACTCACCAAAAGAAAAATCCCTAACGTGTCATTGTACATGAAACGCAAATGAAGAAATACTGCAAGACTCACCAAAAGAAAAATCCCTAACGAGTCATTGTACATGAAATCAGAAGGGATGTGAGAGTTGTATAAATTCCATCCACAGACACAATTGCATTCCTATTCTTACCAAAGTCACAGTTTTCCTGGAGGAGAATTATTTGGAAAGATAAAACTTATCAGTCTCTCTGATATTTTCAAGGCGATTTTCATTACCATGTAGTACTTATTTTATCGATCTGGTGGCACATCACAATGACAAGACTGTTTTATTCACTGTCTCAACTGATGAGAGAATCCTAAACAGTACTTTAGCAGTACTGAAGAACAGTAAAGTGATGAATGTTAAGTTATTGACCCATGTTACAACAAGACATGAGAAAAATTGAAAAGGACAAAGTTCAACAAACACTTGTTCTTTTGTGTGCATTTCCTGAATTTCCTAAGAAGAAAAAAAATCCAGAATTGCAATAGGAAAGAAAGATTTGGAAAGCAGTAAGCCTGAGGAAAAGAAACTCAGAAGAAAGGTATAACTGCAGGTCCACCTAAGTGATGTGCCAGGGCAACAAGGATAGAGCTGGTGACCAGCTCTGCAAGTGGGATGAGAGCACCAAGCTGTAACACACTCCAGATGATGCTACTGCTCAGTAGCTGTCAAAAATGGGCTGCTCACAAATAAAGGGGACAGGAGTGGTGAGGAAAGAGAGAAAAAAAAGAGGAAAAAAGTGAGAAAGGATCAACCACAGCAAGCTAAAGGGGACTGAGTATAAATCTTCACAGAAATATTAGGATTAGATACTAACCAAGCAACAACTGAACTAAGTGGGAACATAGTTGTCCAGAAATATTTGACAAGCTAACCACTTAGGAAGAAGGGGAATTGTTTAGTGTGGTACCTAGGGCTATAACAGCAAAAAATGGGATGAAATTAAGAGGGAAGATTTAGGCCAGATATCAGCAAAACATCGCAGCAGAGTTATTGTACTGTGAAATAATCTCCCAAGGGATGCAGCTGAAACCCCATTGTATGGGAAATTGAAAACTAGCTCCAATTAGAGCTAAAAACTTCAATGCAGCAAACAATACTGCCTCCGTGGAGTGATGGCCTGGATTGACTTAATAGCTTTTTTCCAATTTCTATTCTATGCCATTGCAGAATGCACAATGTAAGGCAGCGTTAGAGGAAGAATGCTTTTCTTAACAAAAGGTATTGTTTTAGCTAAGTGTGCTGAGCAGTTTAAACATCTACTGCTCCACCAATCGCTACTAGAGTATCTGAATATGCCATGTGGACAAGGATATGTTTTAAAAAGTCATCCTGGCCTTCAAAATTCTGTTTGATCTCCCATTTTAATGGCTGAAACAGATCAAGTTGCAACTCCACCTGAAGAAATGATTAGGAACATTCATAATATATAGCAGCATATCAAAACCAGAAAAATATTACTGTCAGTTTAAAATAAAACGGATGCAAAGTTTATCATGCAAAAGCTAAAAACCCTTTCAAAAGGTGGTAAATTCATTGCAGCAGTTCTACACTTGGCACAACAGTTTGCACAAACAGGTTGCACAAAACAGTTTGTGCTTGGTTTGGAATTTTTTCCCCATTATGTACCTGCTTTTTTCTGCAATCCATTCCTTTGTACCTGTGCAGAGATCCCTGGGTGACCATATAAGGGATAAATCCATGCCCAAACACACTATGGGACATAATTGCTTCCACACAACACACACAAGTCATTAAATCCATTCCCAAACACACTATGGGACATAATCGCTCCCACACAACACACACAAGTCACGGTATGATTGTTGGATGTGGTTTTTCCTCAACCAGCTAAAACATTTCACTAAGCACAAAATGAGAAGCAGCAAGAAGACTAGGTACACACAGAATTTGCCTACATATAAATGTCTCTGATGATACAATTTACTAATACTGTTCACATTTGCTTTCTCTTGAATATTTTCTGCATCACTGACTCTGGTCACTCTGCTGTGACTGCAACATGATGAGATACAGGCACATTTCAGAAGTGACTAATTATTTTACACTGAAAAAGAATAAGAAAACACAGCAACTTCATCAAAATAATAATAAGAAATACTTCACTTCCTTTTGCTTATGGATCAAAGGACCTTTGGTATGATCGAGTGGCTGATTTTGAGTCCTGATAATAGCTGCAATATGAAGGAACTAAATTACATGTCCCTGAGAACAGAAAACAGTCTCATATCCTGACAGTTATAAGCAGGATCACAGAGAAGCTGAAGGGGATTAAAATGTTTTCTAATAAACACTTGAATTAGTCTAGAGAAACAACCTCTCTTATGAGAGCACATAAGGCAATACCTAAGTACATATTGTGCATGTTTGAAATTAAAATTCTGTGTAAAAAAAAATCTATAATATTTTCCTTTAGTTTTAATTGATTTGCACCTGCTTATATGCTGTGTCACAAAGACCAATCCACCTGATATTCTGGATATATTTCAGTCCTGTTCCAGCATGTGCACAAGAATGAATTGCTTTACCAAAGCATCATAGTATTTACTTATCTCTGAATGGATTCAAAGGCTCCAGTCTGAATTTACAGATGGCCTCATGTTGCCCAGATTTCAAAACCTTTCAAGAGGTACCCTAAGTTTCAAGTTTTACAATTAAGGTAATGATTTAATAGCTCCTTATGACATACAGTGCTTGATACAGGCAAGAGGTGTTACAGTGCCAGGGATGAAACTTTGAGCACATTTTCCATGTGTGGCAGCCATTCAGTGCTTGATACAGGCAAGAGGTGTTACAGTCCCATGGATGAAACTTTGAGCATATTTTCCATGTGTGGCAGCCATTCAGCATTAGAAGCCAGAGAATATTATAACAATATCAAGACCTCAGCTCACACTAACCACGTTTGGAAAAGCCACAAAAGCCTTGTGGACTTGCATCTCCAGTTTCCTAGGAAACTTTTCTGCGTCACCCTGGCTGTTCCCACGTGCCTTGGAAGTATGCAGCTGCAGAAAGTGGTTTTGAGCTGATGAGCTGTGACCTGTGCTGTCAGTCTCCCCAGAAGACTCCTATGTCTGGAAACATTAGTGATTTCATGGGCTATGTTCAGGACATTCGTCCCAAGCAGTTACTGCAGCCTACCAAATGCATTTAAATTACCTATTGCAAACGTGTGGTGGAAGGGCTGGGATGAGGTTAATCTCAATTTCTTGAAATAAATCACTCAGGAAAATCTTGCAGCTCTCTTGCACTAAAGGTGAGATTTCACTGTCCCCAGCAGCTATAGTTTGAGGATCAGGAGAGACCTGGCAGCAGCCTTGGGATAGAGAAAGATGATTACATTCCCTTTGGCTTCTAGAAAGTGAATCCCATCATCTTCCCAGGAAGTTAGACAAGGTAAATGCATGGAAACTGCTGATGGTTGCAAGAACTTGTAGAACAGTTGTTTTCTGTTTTAAATAGAAAAGCCCACAGGAAGTCTGAATCCTGCAGGTAAACAATTTTCAGAGCAATTCTGGTTTTGCACATCTATAGCAGCTTTCACCCGAATTAACAGCTCGAATTAACAACGTGATTGCATAAGTTTAGCACAGGTACAACTTAGGGTGTTTTTAACCAGGAATCTAGGACTAGACTTCTGGTTGAATGAGGAAAATTGCTAAGAAATGTTTGAAGGACACAAGAATGAGGAAGTAGGGCAGAAATTGCCACTTTAGAGTACCCTGCCACCTCATGCCAAGGGGTGAATGCCCCTCACAGATTAAGGCTTCTTGTGGTCAATAGTTCTCAGCTATTGTTTTCAGCCAATTATTATTCTGGCCTACATCTCTCCTTAATAGGATCTGCAAAGAAAGAGAGCTAATTATTTTAATTTAAAATATGTAATTTAGTGGGATTTGAGGGAGTAGTAACACAGGCCAGTTTTGATATTCATACATACATAAAAATGTGCAGCTTTATGTTGCTAATGCTGTATATTTATCACATTTATTCCCAGTAAAACCTTCAGGTTCCTATAGTAACAACAGGCTATTACCTTAACACTCCTAAGGATAATGAGCTTCCTTGCTAGGAGCAAACCTCACTTTTTTCTGTCATTAAAAAGTTTGGCACCTTCAACACCAAGTCTACATACCTTTATTCATGGAATCACAGGGTGGCTGAGGTTGGAATTAACCTCTGGAGGTCACTTTGGCCAACTCCCTTCTCAACCAGGGCCACCTACAGCCCAGGACCATATCCAGATGGTTCTTTAATATCTTCAAGGAGAAAGGCTCCACACCTCTCTAGGCAACCTGGACCAGCCAGTGCCTGACCAGCCTCACAGGAAAATAAGGATTGGTTTTTTAGTTGTGTTTAAACAGAATTCTCTGCATTTTTTTTTTTGTGCCCATTGCTTCTCATCCTGTCACCAGGCACTGCTGAGAAAAGTCTGTGTTAATAATTGGGTTTTCATGGTTCAGTTCCTTATGTGCCTTGGTTCTCATGAGAGGTTAACCTAAGGCAACACCTTGGCATGGGGCACAAAATGTAACAAATCAAAACTTGACTTGTATCAAATGAAATATTTTCTCTAAAACAAATATCTGGGCTTCAGTTTGGAGCGGTTAAATGCTTAAAAAGAAAAAGGTAAAAGTGAAATCAGAAAAGAATAAACCCACATTCACAGGGAACTTCAGTGCTAGTTACAAAAAGTTATCTATCAAATTTTCTTCTACAACTCAGTGGCTAAAGCCATTCCTATTTGCTTTGTGTCTGCTTTTCCCAGCTCAGGCCTAACCTGTGCCTTTCCTTCAGCTCCCCTCTCCAAATCCAATGCAGTGAGTCAAAGAGAAGCTATGGAAGTCTGGAGCAAACAGAGAACACAAAGAAGATCAGTTTTCCCATTCAGAGTAAGCTGTGCCTACTGCTAGTTTTATTAGTCTTAAACTCAGAGATTTTGGCAAATTAATCAATCACCAAGGTCGAGTAAGGCAGCTGTGGATAAGAAAATGTGTCCCTTAAAAGAAAAAAAAATATCTTTAATGTTTTTATTGCTTTTTTTTCCCTGTCTCTAGAATGAAGACACCACCACTCACCCCTACCTGGCAAGTGCAATATGAAACAGAATGATGTGTTCAAAGTCTAATATACTACAGACCAGACACACAGCTCAGAAAGACAATATGGTTTGGACTAATTTATCCAAACTAAACATTATTTTCTCTGCTTTCTTAGGAGACCTGCTCTAAATATGGCAGAAGTAATAACAAACTAATTCTTTAAGTACACCTCTATACATAGGAATGTGCATTAGACTGCTCAGTTTGCCAACATTCCTGCCCTTCCCATGGAGAGACCTTCTAGCAGCATTTGGTCTACCTGGTATCAGAGGGATTTGATATTAACAAAAGAAAGAAGCCTCACACAATAGTGTCACAACGTGATGGAGGAAAAGCTTTACCCCCATGTTTGGTGTAACTCTATTTCCATCCCAATTAAACCTCCTGACATACACAAGGGAATTTCAAAGCAGTTTAGAGTGATTTAACTGTGTAGCTCACCCTTCCATTTCTGGGAGTCGGGAAGATAAATCCTCTCACATTGCTCTGAAAGCTCCCCAGCATGTTGGAGGCATGTGTCAAAGTCAGGAGAGCTCTCCTAATGAGACCTGTTCGCTTTGATGTTTCCACAGGATAGCAGTTCTGGCACTAAATGAATATTTTAGATGTCTTATGCAAAAGAAAGTCAAAGTTTTCACCTTTGATAACCATATATCTTACTTTAAAGGCCTTAACTTCTAAATACTGAGGATGAAAGGTGATTCTTTTATGTCCTTTTTGCCATTGAGAAGTAATGCTTTTGTTATTAAAAATGAATAATGTTTCACATTTTGTAATCTTAGTATACTTAGTCAACCAACGACATTGAGGTTAGAAATCGATACATACAGTTAAGCAGTGTTAATGTAGTGCATAGCTCATTTCTCAACTGGAAGTGTTTTAAAACTGGCCACATTCTTTTTCATGCAGCCATCTGAAAAAGCCAATGGAGAAAATATCTGGAACCTTAAGGAGATTCAGCAGAGATTCTGCTGAGCCAGACTTCTTAATGCAAAGTTCAATTGACATGTCTGATTTTAGTGTCCTTCAGCAGTGTGTTTGCAGTTCACAGCAAACAGTGAAATGCAAAGAGAGGGAGAACATTAGGCACTGATTTTCAATAATGCTAATTGACTTTTTAAGGATGCACTTGCAAAGGTTATAGCAGAAAATATTCTGTCTTTTATGCAGCTAGGGAGACATCATAAGTTCATAACAAGGGAAGAAGATTGAATAGCCATAAATTTAAAAAGCTCTAAAGAGTAGGAAAATAATTTCTCCTATTTCTCTTTTTGCCCCATATTTGCAAACCTTCCCTTAGTTTTAGGAAAGAATGAGAGACCCTGAGTGTTTGAGATGGTCATTTAAGATCTCTTCGCTGGTCTAAAAGGTCTAAGCCTTTGCTCCTTCAGAGTTAGTTCAGAACTTGCAGAACTCATCAGATCAGAGTCAGCTTCAGAAAAGTCCTAAGGAGGTTATGAGTATGTTAACAATGGAAAGCAAGATCTCAGAACTCAGAAAGCAGAAGAGCTCAGCTGGGGAAGGTTTTCAGATAGGTTCTCTAAGTACAAAAGGCTGATTCACTACTCTGATCCTCCAGCTCTAAGGGCAAATCTCTCATCAAGTTTATACAGTAAAATGTATAGAAGATGATGATTTTAAGTTTGAATTATGAGGTGAATTTTTGAATGTCTACCTATCCAGCACTGATGAGGTATTACGAAATATAGGTTTTAATGTGTGGTGTATTCCCTGAGTATGTTTTGGGTCATATGTGACACACTAGCAAAGGGGTCAGGTATTGCTAGTTCCCCTTTCCAATGTTCTGGGTACCATCTGAATTAAGTGTCATTACCTGTTTAAGCAACCTCCTGTGTTCCATTTTCCATCCCTGAGCTCATGTTTCCCTGTCCCACTGCCCCTGCCTGCCTAATGAGCAGGAGCAAATGATCCAGAACACATTTAAACCCTTCCTCTCCTGCAGCACCAAGACTGCTTACAAACACCTACTGTAAACTGCATTTACATTTGGCAAATTCCCAGCAATACACAGGCACTGCCAACAAACAACAGGGGGAAAAAAAAGGAGCATTCAGCAGAAACTACAAGAGAAGGTTGATGTTTAAAGCAGCTTCATACTATTATCTAACCTGGAGTGTGACAAGAACGCAGGAGTTCCCAATTAAATAGAATTTCCAAAACCAGTCTGTATCATCTGACATCTGGAACAAGAAGCTTAAGAATTGCAGCACCAGTGCAGTGCAATCACAAGACTATGGCACTAAGTAATAATGAGTTTTAGTATACTTGAAGGCAGGAAATAAGCATAAGAATGGAAGACATTCCCTGAAAAGTATCACAACTCTTGCCTTGGATTCCAACACATTTCAAGACACTAGAAATTGAAATGAATTTAAAAATAAACATATTTCACATGGTCCCACATAGAGCCAAATTCTGGCATAATTCCTTGATGGCACATTTAGAAGAAATTAACTTTGAATTAGAGTAATTGGGAATTCTGTGCAGGACGATATCTATAGTGGGAAAATCCCCTTACCTGTTGACCCTTCAGTGCCATATCAAAAGCCCTGGCTTTACTTAGTCTGCTTGAGGCACAACACACAAAACTGTAAGACATAAAGCTAGCACAGCTAAACTCAAGAGCTACACAATGAAAACGGCTTTTCAGCAGACATGAAATGGAAAAAACCCTGTGATTGTCAACATGCATTTTATTTGCCACTTGTTCCCTCATTTCAGCCATCCATTCTGATGCAGACTATAAATACATGTTATTTTTCTGTTGGTTTTGATTCATTCAATACACAAACACCTGCTGAAGACAAATTCAGCCCTGGCAGCTAACATTTGGCAACAATTTACACAACCGACAATGGGGTTAAGCTCAGAATGGAGCAACAGCTCAACCTGAAACCCAATAAAATTTTTGTATTGTGATTAGGAGCAAGAAGACAGTAAACTTTAAAAAAAACCTGTCTGAGACAAAGCTGCATACACAGTAAATAATATACATGAAGCAGTGCTGCTTGTCAGAATGAAGACTTTTTCTACTGAAACCAACAACGTTCATTAAGATAAGTATCATAGAATCATAGAATCATAGAATTTAGGGGTTGGAATGGACCTTACAGATGGTCTAGTCCCAACCCCTGCCCTGGGCAGGGACACCTCCTCACTAGATCAGGTTGCTCAAGGCTCATCCAGCCTGGATTGAACACCACCAGGGTTGGGGCAGCCACAGCCTCCCTGGGCAACCTGGGACAGTGTCTCACCACCCTCACAGGGAAAAACCTTTTCCTCACATCCAACCTAGACTTTCCCTCCTTCAGTTTGAACCCATTACCCCTTTACCATTACATATCATCATGGAAAAAAAGAAGTGCAAGGTTAGAAAATCAAGTAAACAAAAGTTAAGCAGTTCTTATCTGCAGCCTCTAAGTACGTCAGCCTATGGCTATACAGTTGAGTGAAGAACAGTAGCTTACATTTGAAATATCTCTTTCTAAGCGCTGACAGTTTCTTTTGTCAACCTTTGCATTGTTTGGTTCATAGGACCTGAATGATTTTATGCATCTGTCGTGGTTGAAGCTAAGTCAGCAACGAAGCCCCAGGCAGAGACTTGCTCCTTCCCCCACCAGCGGGATCAGGGAGGGAATGGGGAGGGTAAAAGTTAGAAACTTGTGGGTTAAAATAAAGACAGTTTAACAGCATCCTACTCCACTGCACAAGTTCCCCGGCAAATGATGCACAGAAATATTCCATAAAAGAAGCTCTGTGCCATGCTAAGAGGCTGCTCCAGGATCCTGTTTATTAAGGAGTGCTAATTTCCTTCACTGCTTCTGTTACTTATTGAGCAGAAAGACATCCTGTGGAGCAAATATCTAAAAAGCTCCTGGGTCCCCCTTTCCTAATCTTACTTTATTTACATCCATTCTTGCATCTCCTCTCAAGGTTTAAGATTATTCAGACAATAAACTGGTTTTCTGTAGTCCTAACACAATGTTACAAGGTGGGGTTAAAACCTTGAGCTGCTTTTTGGTCATAGCAGGATCTTCTTTCAAAAAAAAAAAAAGAAAAATATCTGAAACCTAGTGAGCTAAGGAGGAAAACACTTTTCTGTCTCTGTGAAGAAGCTATTAATTGGATGAATTAAACCAACTAGGCAAAATTGCCTACATCAGAATTAAAATCCTCCATAACTCTCCAAGACTGAAAACACCCACAGTGTAAGCAGGTTGTGAGAGTGTGACTGTTGATCTTGTTTGTACGGCAAAGGGTTTAGCTTGGTGGACAAGAATACATTGCTGACCAGCAGATCTTCACTGAGAAACTGATGATGTCCCAGGTAAATGGACTCTGAACTGCACAGGTAACTGGACAGACTGTGGGCTCAAAGGGTTGTGACCAGGGGCACAATGTCCAGCTGCAAACATGTCATTACTGGTGCACTCCAGGGGATCAATTCTGGGGCTGATGCTTTTTAACATCTTCATTAATGACCCAGTCAGTACATTTTGGAATGTATTTTGCCTGAGGACAAAGTGGTTTTCTGCTATTCTCCTTAAAAAACCCAAACCAAAACATTAAAAAGGAAGAAGAAAGAGGAAAAAAGAGACTGAACAGGCAATGAAAGATTTTGAAGGAGGAAGCTCTGAGCTGAGAAAAGCTCTAGTTATGCCAGTACAGCTCTGTACTACAAATTTTCTAATATTTTTAAGATTTAAAATCTCTTATAATTATTACATTATTTGCATCATTGTTTTTAGCAAAAAGTGTAAAACATCAAACATACCTAAATTTTCAGTTCTAGTTTACAGTCACATTTTACTGCAAATCAGTTTCTGACATATTTGCATCATTGTTTTTAGCAAAAAGTTTAAAACATCAAACGTACCTAAATTTTCAGTTCTAGCTTACATTTTACTGCAAATCAGCTTCTGACACTGATTCACTTTGGCTTAAAAAAGGATTTTAATTGTTAGTGAATTCACTTAACTCCAGATAAATCGCATTAAACTGAAGCTAAGATTTTTCCACTGGTTTAACTAAACTAATTTAACATTCTACTATTCACGAAACTGGAACAATTCTGAGTGCCTCTGACATAATCTGGCTGCCCCTAAATCTCAGTAAATCCTAAGGGAATGCAACTCCTAAGTGACTTTTCACCTTTGGCAGTTTTATCTCAACCCTCAGCTACACTTCCAGTATGTGCTCTCTGCATCGAGGCTGAACAAATGGACAAGATACTATTTGCATGGGCACATCTTTGTAGCCTGTTAAAAAACTGTTAAACCGCCTAAATGCAGGATTTAATCAGAGTGAGACCTTGGACACTCTTTGCCTGTAGGTAAGAATAGCTTTTAGAAAATTGCCAAAACAGCATTTATAATCCCTTGCTTAAAGAAGCTGTTTTCTTAGTTTACCTTGCTACAGATAAGGACAAGGTCACGTGTTTAGTCCTCAAAAATGCTTTTTTCCAGCCTGTTTATTTTGACACAGCAGTTGTCACGTTGGTTTTGGATTACAGCCTAGTTAATCTCTGCTGCACCAGAGCATCTAGTTCTTCCTCTTCTCACTCCATCCTCCCAAATCCTCACGGCAAATCCCTACCCTAGCAGACACAGTCACCTTCAGCCAACATAAAATAATTCCTCCAGGAAGCTAAATCAAAGAATTTTGGTTTCATACCATGTTTCCTTCATACTGTTCTCAGTATTTTCACAAAAGGTCACCTATGCCACTTTAAACAAGTCGGTGTATGATTGAGTGTGATTTACCCGACGGGGAGATCTGAGTACAAGGCATGAAAATACAAGGCATCAGCAGTTGCTCATGCCTCTCAGTTTCTGCCAGTTATTTTAGTTATGGTTACAGCTCCTTTGAAAGCTATCAAGGTCACATAATTATCTACCTACACCGGGTCCCACGTCTTCAGCATCTTCCAAACGAGCATTGCTGTATTTTGGGTTAACACACACCAAGAGAAGGAAAACATTCCAAGGAGGACTCCTGAGCCTTATGAATGACAAACATATTAGCCTAAGTATTCCACTCTGGTGTTGCAGCCGATTATCACCTGCGCCTATTTGACTCAAACACAAAGACCTTTTCAGCACCCATTAGAACTAATGATGTAGGTAGGATGAGCACAAAGGAGCACAGTCTCGGCGCTGCTGAGACAGATGTCAGACTCCTTACAGTTTCTCAAGGTAATACAAAAGTGGCTATTAGTTGTTACTTCAATAGCGAGACTGCTTTCTTGGCTGTGAAAAGCATGAGCGAGCACAGAATGCAACAATTTCCTAAATATGGTTTTTAAAAGTACTTTCCAGCTCCTGCAGAGATCCATCATTAAGCTACAATGCCTTTAACAGATTGTGTAATGATTAAAGCTTTTACAAAAACTTTTTTTTGGCATTTCAAGAAACCTCTTGAAAATTCAGAAACTTTCCTATCACCACTCAGAGGAAACAGAGACCTCCGAAAATTTTTCATGCACACACACACAGAAACAACCCAAAAGCAGAAACAAAATCAAATCCCAAACAGGAAAAAAATAATTTTATTCCTTCACAAGCAAAGGATATTTGCATGTGACAATGAGTGACCTGGTGGCATTTCAAGAAACCTCTTGAAAATTCAGAAACTTTCCTATCACCACTCAGAGGAAACAGAGACCTCCGAAAATTTTTCATGCACACACACACAGAAACAACCCAAAAGCAGAAACAAAATCAAATCCCAAACAGGAAAAAAATAATTTTATTCCTTCACAAGCAAAGGATATTTGCATGTGACAATGAGTGACCTGGTTCATGTCCTTCCCATTTCCCTATCCCTACATCCCATGCCTTAGGTGTCAGATTGCATCTTACTTTGGGGAGGGTTTTTTTCTCCCCCTTCTGCCTGTTTTCTTTTTGACTGCAATATCTGGTTGGTGATTTTTTTTCCCCCCATAAGTGGAATGTTCCCAAGCAAAGGTCTAGTTTCAAGAATTCGAATATCTCTGAAAACGTAGTTCATAGAAAGTAATTCCCGAGCAGTTCCAGCAATGTGTGATATAAAAAGCAATACGTAAATAGACTGAGAACTTAATTAGAGCATCTCCCAGGAAAAATTATTTCCTTCCTGCAATGGGCATAGGCCATGGCTGTGAAACAGGGATGCAGAGAGAAATTCTGCCATAATGGGTGGCACACAATAGCTAAAGATGTTTTTTAAACATGTGCAAAAAGGAAGAATAAAGAAGACAAACTGCTGCCTTAGAAAGGTCCTGTTTGAAGCTGTTTCTGAAAATGGACAAAACAATGCAGAAACATAAGGGAGTTTTAGGTCATTATGTAGATAAAGTACTGGAATCTATATAGAAAGAACTTAGGTAAAGAACTAATTAGCCTCTGGTACAATCAGTGCATCAACCTGAGTCA
The DNA here is from genome assembly GCF_000695815.1 of Acanthisitta chloris. Lineage (NCBI taxonomy): Eukaryota > Metazoa > Chordata > Aves > Passeriformes > Acanthisittidae > Acanthisitta > Acanthisitta chloris. The sequence goes on along the minus strand of NW_008672127.1, from coordinate 35,514 downwards.
TGATTTGAGCATGATTTTTTTTTGTGGTAAAACCACAGCTTTTATCACCTCATTTTTTAATGCTCCCTTAAGACATTTTTGAACTCTGATATTTTCTCCAGGACATTATTGGGTGTGAGAGTAACCTGACTGGCACTGGTTACAGAAAGATGCTTCTTCCAGAAAAACTCTTGGCAATGTAAGGCTCCCACAACAGCTCCAGTTGCTTTGGGGCTATATCTGTACCAATTAATTAAAAATACTCCAAGCCATCACTGGGGCTTAATCCTCTGGAATGGTCCACACAAAAATTAGTAAGTCTCCAGGATACTCACATTAACTCTCAAAACACACGCAGGAATTGTCCAGGAGGGTTAAGCCAAAGCTGTGTCAGGGAGCAAGAGAACTATTTAACAGTACCTTTAAACAAACTGTGTTCATGCCTGCAACCTGCCACTGTTTAATTAACTGGATGATATACTATAGGGTTGGCTTTGCATATTCTTGAATTGTTTCAAGTGCCACATGAGTGAGTCAGCATCACAGTTTAATGGGTCATGCACATAGGGGAATGGTGCATGTTACAGTTTGATAGATTTCTGTGGCTCAGCCTTATTGCTAGGTAAAACTGAAATTAATGCATCTTTTCAAAACCATCGATTTCCAAAAAATAGGGCAAAGCTGCAATAACACCCACACAGAATTAAAATAGCTTCTTATATCAGAGACTGACTCAGTTTCTCAAATGGCTTCTAGGGTAGGACAAATATCTTCTACAACACACCCGACTGTTCTGTGAGTTAAATACTGCATTATCCTGTTTGGCAGACCTGGTGTGACCTTCAGCATCCTTAGGTCATGGTATCTCACAATCAGTCCACAGTTCTTAAGTATTCTTCAAATTCCCCCCCAAAAGCATTTCCTTTCCCATAAAGAAGACACAAACAAGAGAGATAACAGGAAGACTCTCTAGTCTCTCTTACACCCAATATCCTTAACTAATGCAGAACTGGGAAACTTCTACATTCTGCTTGTTGCTGATATACTGGTTACACTGGGGAGAATGGAATTGATCTGATAGAACCTGTCCTGAAAATTCTTTTCATACTTATCCACTCCTTGCCTTGAATTATTTTTAAATGTGCTCTGAGCTATGGAAAACAAATTCCTTCTCCCAGGAGTACTGTGAGAGCTTGCAGGGCTGTCACTTACTTCACAGAATTTGTTAATTGTTTGTTTAGTCTAGGGGGAAGATTTTTATAACACTTTGGTTTAAAGAAGGGTTCCAGGAGCATGATTCCTTATTATGGCAGTGGCTATATCACAGCTTATTGTATTTCTTATCACCTCCTCCGATAAAAGAAAATAGCTTATTTTAGAATAAACCTTCAGTGGCGTTGAATGGGATTCATAATCCCTGGTTCA
>NW_008672127.1:17743-34080 GCF_000695815.1 Acanthisitta chloris | reverse complement strand
GAATATTTTTCATTGTCACAAGCTGATATTAATGCAGCATTTTATTTGAGAATTTCAATGCCCAAAAGACAAAAGATATTCTTCAGTTCCCTGAGGAGGGGAAGGTTATAGTCTGGTGTCTTTTCTACATTTAGCACTTCACAGCTAACATGGATCTGCCAGGCTCGTTCAGAATAGGAGCTATCAAAACGAGGACATCAAAATCTACGCTTGAAGTTTTACTTTTTGGTGTGAGGGGAACAAACTTTGCTGCAATATGAAATTCATGCCAGTTCAAAATATTAGTTCAGATTTTGCCCTGCCTTCGCTTACAAATCCATCCTGAATGATGGAAGAGCCTAGCTGGTGTCTTGCAGTTAATGGAGATTTGTTCTTAGAGGAAGGTTTACTGAGCCCACGTACAAAACCAAACCCCAGTGGCAGGATAAAATGAAGAAAAAGTTCACTGTAGGGGAGAAATTTAACATCTGTGAGGATTGCTGCTCTCCTGCTGCTTTAATAACTGCCAGAGCTGACTTCACTGCTCTGCCCAGCCTATAAAAGGAAAATCCTCATACCTATTAAAGAGTCGTTCTCTTATATAAACAGATTACTCGGGATGCATATTGATAGTTGCATTTGTCCCTAGTGGAGGAGACAGTATGTTTAAATGTCCAGAAAATATATTCTACCCACCTGACTTGCAATAGTTAACAAAATAGAAACCAGAATAATTAGCAGTGCAGGTATCTCCCCTCTTCCTTACCAACAGCTTTTCAGACCTGGGAAAGGTCTTATGACCTCTAAGGCAAGAGGTGACTGAATTCAACCAGTGGCTGAATGTAAAGAGATAATCACTTCCAAAATCCTCACCATCACAAAATTAATACTAATGTTTTTTCCTTTTTTCAATAAGGTTGCCATATATGTCTTCTCCCAGGCAACCAGCAGTAGGACAAGAGGGCACAGACTCAAGCTCTGCCAGGGGAGGGTTAGGTTGGATATTAGGAAGAGATTTTTTCCAGAGAGAGTGCTCAGGCATTGGAATGTGCTGCCCAGGGAGGTGGTGGATTCACCATCCCTGGAGGGTTTCAAGCTGAGACTGGATGTGGCACTTAGTGCCATGGGCTAGTGACCACGGTAGGGTTGGACTTGATGATCTTGGAGGTCTTTTCCAACCCAGTTGATTTTATGATTCTATTATTCTGTTTATTCACTTAATGCATCTGCAACACACTGCGTCACCCCCGAATGGCAGAATGCGCAGAAGCAGCAGTGCCTCAGCACCATTACAAGCAAAAGTCAATGCTGCCCTGAAAAAAAAACATGGAATTGACTTCTATTGAATTCTAAAATCACTGGCTTTTTTCTTTTTTTTTCCCTTTAATTTTGAAATCATAACAGAAACACATTAATCTAACTTTGGAAGGCAACAGACTTCGCTTGCATGAGGGAAAAATCTGTTTAAGGGTTGCTATTCTTCCTCAGCAGAAAATGGAAACAAATAATATTGTTTCAGAACAATTTACTGTTGATGGGAATATTGGAATTCCTTGTATCCCTTCCCGTGAGTTACATGGACTTCTAGCAAATTACATCGTGTTCAGCACAGCCTCAGATTGGGAATTACAAACAATACAACAAAAGTCTGCAACTGTCAGGTTTATAATGGCAAATATAATTTGCTGTAGATTAGATTTTTCTGAAATTCTATTATTTTCAGCTAAAGAATAATGTGTAGAAAATATTTTTTTTATTTTCTGTATTTTCTAGATTATGACAAAAGTAAAATTAAAGCTTCACTGAGCAAACAAGGCATCTGTAAAATGCCAACAAGTCATTATCTGCAATTGTGTCAGAGAAATAACGTTTGCTATTTTTGGCATTTCCTGCTATATACAAAATGTCTCAATATTTAACTGTGGTATGTCAGCTACATTCACTGACCAGGTATTTTCTAGACAGCTCCCTGAAAGGGTAATTGTTCTTTTCCTTTTCTACAGACTGCCAGGATGGAATAGTGTTTACAGGTTCTGACAGACACCTTAAAAAGTCAAATTAATGTTTGCAGGAAGTAGCTAGAACACAACTTGCAAGTGACTGAGAAGTCTTGCCCGAAATCTGCTCACCAATTGGTTTAGTAACCACGGTAGGGTTGGACTTGATGATCTTGGAAGTCTTTTCCAACCCTGTTGATTCTATGAGTCTATGAACTCTTTTTACAAGACATTTTAAGTACTAAAGATTGGAAGCCAATTACCAAGATTAGGAATACATTTAAAAAAAATTACTTTTTTTTTTGCCAGAAAAGAGTGGAAGAGTGACAGCATTTTTAGTATCCAGAGGAAGTTACTGTTTTCAGCCACCAAATATCTCCCACCAGGTTCAGTGCATCTGTTGTAAGTAATGAGGACCAAGAAAATAACACAGAGATTGTAGTCCCGAACTAGCACTTTGGTTGTGCCTGCTATGATACTGGGAACAGACAGAAAACATCTTCAAGAGCTTTTTTTAGATGTGATTGACAAGTTTAATTTATTTGATGTACTTCTTAGTTATAGGAATAGCAATAATGCAACAGAAGGATGCTGCAGAGTTGCCATGGCAACAAAGCAGTCAAAGTCAAGGCATGAAACATGAAGGGACTGGATACAGAGAGAGAGAATTCTCTCTTGGCATGGGAGAATGGGAAGTTTTACAACAAAAGGGAAATTGCAGCAATATAACATGACACTTGTCTGTGACACTGGTAATATCTAGAATATATGACCTCAACCACCCGACTTTACAATTCCTAATTTGTGAATGCTGATAGCAGTCAGCAAATCGTGGCATTCATTTAGGAAACACAGAAGTTAACAGCCTAAATCAATATGATAAACCAGGACATCAGTACTCACTCCTGTCTCTTATGGCTGCAACAATGAAACCTAGAGAAAAACAGATTTCACCTCTTTCCTGTTATCCCTCGTGCCCCACACTATGTGCCCTGACACAGGTGAAGGTATCAATGCACCCACTGCCAAGATGCCCTATATTCTTCCAAAGGTTCTGATAGACAAACACAGTTCCTGATGCTCTCTTTCCAAAGCAAGTTATATTCTTGACAGATGGATGTAACAGCTTCCATTTTCATTAGCTTCATAATCACTGGAAAGTGCCAGAAAAACATACTGTATTTTGAGCAAGTAAATTTTCATGGCAATATTTTTAGGCCCCACTGGAAGTATTTCCTTGTAGCAGGCGCTTCCTCTGCTTCCTTCATCAGAAATCAAATGCTAACCAGAAAGGCTAAGCTTTGCATACTAATGGCTGAGAAATAATTGAAATACTGTACAGTTACAACAGGATAAACTGCAAAGGACTCAGCCATCTGGAAATATTGAAATCCCTCCACGTTTCATTAGTTTGACTATTTCTGTCATGTTGCATGACTGCGTGCAAGGGAGTCAAACCTCCCAGGAGGGCAGATCCCAGCTGGGCTTCCCAAGGCACAGGGTCAACCCTGTGGCACTGGGCAAGGGAAAAATGACTCTGTTTCAGGGAAAGGAAAGGACTGACCTTTTCTAGCCACCAGTGAGACCAGTCATTGCCAGAGGATGAGAAGAAATGTCACGTCAGGTGGTAACCAGCTGATGGGGACCTTTGTAGGCCAGATGGAAAGGAAAGAAAGGTTTTAAGTCAATACTTCATTTTGAATTTCATTGTGTCTCACTGCACCTGCAATTTGCAACAGAACAACAGTTCCTTTTTTACTGCTTATGTCTTCTTTGGAAGTTTGGAATCATTTACACACAGTATAAAGAAAACAACTGCAACTGTGGCTTGCACTGTAATTGTTAGTACTGTAGAATCTCCTTTCATCCTAAAACATCTGCCCTGCTTTTAAACATAAGTGTACCTTTGCTCTTAGAGCACTTTATGTAGTTTATGCAATACTAAAGTTTAAGAGATCTTCTGTTCACTTTGCACACAGCTTTGGGAGGAGCAATAATAACACAATTATATTTCCTCCATATATCTTTTTACCAGGACTGAAACTGGATCAATACTGTAAATTTCAGCTTGCCACATCTCTCAATTTAATGAGTTCGACAAGCTGCATTAATCACTTCATGGTCAAATTGATAGCAACAGGCATCCTTGAAATGTCTCTTGATATTTAGCTACTACCATTTCCAAGGGCTGTGGAGCTCATTCTATAGCAACCACAGCAAAAGTGTCTCTGCAGGAGGCACAACAACCCACTAAAGTCCAATAAACTCTATAGGCTATATACTCTAATAACTTTGTATACTCACATCCCACTCAAGGGCTCTGTAGCAGCTTTACACCATGGAGTTGAACAATTTTTCTATGTGACCATATCATTTTCTTCATGTGAGAGGCTTGGGTACAGCATGTTGAAGTGTCATTACCCTGACAGCACTAAGCGATACACTTAAAACTAAGGGGTTTACATACACAATATGATAAGTGGACTACATAGATTCATAGAATCAGCTGGGTTGGAAAAGACCTCCAAGATCATCGAGTCCAACCCTACCGTGGTCACTAGCCCATGGCACTAAGTGCCACATCCAGTCTCAGCTTGAAAACCTCCAGGGATGGTGAATCCACCACCTCCCTGGGCAGCACATTCCAATGCCTGAGCACTCTCTCTATAAAAAAGGACAGAACCTCAGGCCCAAGACCCCACACACCCTACCTTAAAGACTGAGCTACTTCATCCAGTACATACTCAAGCACAGGATGTGCTCAGTCAGTGGCTTAGTAAAGCAACTTCACAAAACCCAAGTACAAAATCTACAGCTGAAGAAGTTTCTGCTTATTGTACCTTATCACTTTAAATCTCAATCAAGCTGTAACACTGTGCATTTCAATACCCATTTTGTTGCCTGTTCCAATAGAATTTCTTAATAAAATTCATTGGAAATTTGATGTTATTTTTTTGTTCTGATCACTAAAAAATAACTCTGTACTGAAATTAGCTGTGTGCTACCCAGTGATTCTGCTTCTTCTTCTGTCTTTCTGTTTTCATTAAAAGCATGAAAAAATAATAGCAGCATAAATATTTGCAGTCACACTTGTATAGAAAGACTAAATTTTATAGACTGGACTTGCCTTATCTTTATGCTAAAAGGCTTCTTTTTGCCAATAAAAACAAAATCCACTTTCCATACATTCCCTTTCTGCAGAATGTCCACATCAAGAGCTAAACACATATTTCCTGTTTGCTAGTGCTCCAAACCCCCATAGTCTTAGGAAGGGGTTTCCCTTCTTATCTTCAATTGCAATTTGAAAATATTTCTTGTCCATTTCTCTTATCTTTTCAGCTTTAAATCAATTTCAGCAGCTTGAGAGAAATGTGACTACTTGGTGCAAAGATGAAGGCAATGGCAAATGGCTGAAAAAACATACTGGAGCAAGCCAAATACCTGAAGAGAGGAAGGAAAGGGAAGGAGGCCAAAACCAGAAAGGAAAAGAGGCAGATGTGCAGATACACTACACACAGAGTTCAGGTAAAGATAAAAACCATATCATATAAAATAAGCTCTGTGATATTTTGTGCTAAGTGGAAACATGGCAAGTGGTGGTCAATGGCACAAATCCCTTTTCCAGGAGCAGTGCTAATCCTTACAATCTCAGTCATCTGAGAGACTCCACACATCCCTGTTAAGCTACAACAGCAGAACAAACTGAGTCTTTTTAATTCTGTATGTCTCACCCTGTATGAATAAACTCATTTACATTGCTGGTTCTCTCCTCCCCCTACACATATTCCTGCACAATATTTGTTGTGCTTAAACCCTTTCATTCTCAGATGGCAAATTAAGGTTGAAAAGATTTCTCATATTTGACTTCATCCCACTTTCCTGCTCAGCTCATAAGAGAGGGAAAGGCACATTTTACCTACCAACTCTTGCTTGTTCATTTTAAAATGACAAATGAAACAGACTTAAATACATTCCAGATTACCGTGCAGAAGAGCATGTTTTTGCCACACCAGTGCTTGAATGAGATGGAAAGTATCAACAGTAAATATATTCTTATATGAGTTTGGATATTACCCAGATGGTACCACTACTCAGTAATTAATTTTAGTGAAATAAATCTCATTTTTCCACACCTTGAGATGGAAAAAACATCAAAAGGTATAAATATTATCTGTGGGGATTCTTTTTACTCTTACAGTGAGCAGTCACTATGTATTTTACTTGATATAAAAGAGATTGCACCCACCCACTTACCTCTGCCTTTATTTCCAACTTTCCTCACGTAGCTGCTCCCTTACCTGCCGTGATTGCAATTGGTGCCATAAAACAGCACACCAAAGAACTTATATAAGAAATTTATTGCCAAGGGCAACAACAACAGATACTTACTAGTACTATAAGTGAAACTAATCACATTAACCCTTATAATTACTACTGACAATGAGTACAGCTGTGAGCCAAATTGATCTCACAGGGGTGCCCACAATGGCATTGTCACAGCTGGCACCTTGCAGAGCTCAGGAACCAGGGGGAAACCAGTGAGAAGTCACTTTGCATCCAAGTTAGCATGATGAGGATAAAATACTGTCTCCTGAGTAATGTTTGCATGAATTGAAGGAAAAGCAAATCCTCAGCAAAAGCCCTGAGACCTCCAGATCCATCCAGTCAGTAAAGGAAGGGCCTGCCCAGCCTGGCTGCACGGGGGTCAATAAACAGCTCTCAGCTCTTTTTCCATATCACTGGTAAGAGTCTTGTTCAAAAGTGTTGTGTCTGACACAGAAACCTACCTTTCATCACTTCCAACAGAAGCTGAAAGATACCCTGTCTGGAGATGCACTCTCTTCACCCTGGATGCAACTGAATAGAACACATTTCCACAGCAGTTACTCTTCGCTGCAATCGAGATATTGATTTGTGAAACATCTTCATGTCTTGCAGAACGGATTTTCCACAGGCTAAAGCTTCTCAGAAAGATTAGCGTGGCACAAAGTGGAATTAGAGGGTGGATCTGCATTAGCATTTAATTTGGATGAGGAATAGACACTCGGAACAAAGCTCCTGATAGAGTCAGCTCATGGTGCTTCAGTAAGCTGCTCTAGAGCACAAGGTCTGATGAAGCTAAGTGGGGAAGCACACCCCAGGCACAAATTGGCACTCAGATCAGAGCCAGCCTGAAGTGAATCCACTAAAAACATCTGCAGAGTGGCTGCTGGATCCTTAGTGCAATTTTACTCTACGTGTTGGGTCCACGCAAGTATCCACACTTCAGACTGCCTTTAGTTTAACACAGGGCCAGACCCAATTATGAGATAGTGAGTTCAGATTCCCTCTGTTACTAAGCATCCATGGGCTGTTCACGAGTTCACAGCCTTAGTTTTCAACAGGCATAGCCTGTGACAATTAACTCCTTCACCACAAAGATGACCCCTGAAGGTCAAAGAGCCCTTTTCTAAGTTGGAAAGGAATGTTGTACTGCAGTCTACTGAGAGTTTCACCATCACACATCTCAGCTTGGCAACTTTCACAAGAACAACTTTGGCAAGACCCAGAAGAATAGAGAATCAGAATAATAACATATTTTTCAAGCCTTCCACACTAAGTGTTGTGGTATATGTTTGTTGCTATTGGTTTTTGTAGGTTTTCACTCAAGTAAACCCAGAAATACTAAAAATCACCTGTCAAGGAACCATGTAACATATTCACTTGAACAGAAGGTCCTCTCCAGGTCAGCATTCCAAAGAATTGTATTTTATTTCATTTTAGACCTTCTTTACAATGGCACCAAAAGTGCACCAGGAGGTAGAAAACCAAACAACGAAGGAATAGATTCTACAGAATTAATCCTTGGAACGGCAGGTCATGATAACATTTTAAGCAGATTTCAATGTATATCCTTGTTAGCCATTTAAAATGCTCATTTATCAAAGCAAGCAGCTATTTCAGCTGAAATTTTGTAGGATTCTTATCAATAAATTGGAATGCAAAGTTACCACAAAAGACCATTCCAAGGACAACCATTTTCAGTGTTTAAATAATTCCTACAGGAGACATCTGGGTCTAGAGGACACAGACTTTTTGTCTTCTGGAAGAAGAGAAGGGTGGTAAGAAGAGAGACCCAAAACTGCAGTTGGGACAGAGGAGGATGATTATCAGTAGCAAGACAGAGGCAGAGGGCACAACTAAGGAACTGACAGAAAGATGAGATAAAGCACTAGATATTTTGAATGAGGACAGCAGAATGTGAACATGCTTTTGCAGGGCAGAAAGGGTCTATTTTCAGCCTGCTTTTGCCACACTGGAAGATTCCAGGACGGAAAATAAAATAGCACTGTAGCAGAAAATTATCATGACCTCCTCGATGAACGTGACCTCTGCTAGAGAATGTGCCAGTGTGATGAGGGAAATGAAGAATCTTAATGGGGTAAGAGGAAAGCCAGTCATCCTTATGCAGTGAGGCCCTCCCAGGAGATCAGCTAGAAAGCAGCATTCACTGCATTTTGCAACTTTATATGAATTCATCCTGGTGTATCTTTTAAAGAAAAAGTAAAACTATTCAGATATAGGGACATAATCTATTTGTGATTTTTTTTCCCATCACATTTTTGCTCTGAAAGATTAACAATATACATGCAAACCCTGGCAGCTGTGGTACAGTGCTGGGACAGTGGGGGCTGAGAAGCCTGTGCAAAAGGCTGGAGACAGGGAGGTGGTCACCTGTTCTGGCTTGCAGGAGGAGAACAGGTTAACAGATGGCTCAGAAAAGCACCTTGACAGTCCAAGACACCATTATGTTCCTCAGATCTATTTCTGTGCTACAGACAACTCCTGGCAATCTCATGACTCCACTTCCTAATAACCTGGAGAATTATGTCAGACTGTGCTATAACAGGACCTTCCTCCTTTCTCAGTCATCTCACGTCACTCAGTCCCAAATGTAAAAGTGATGTTTATAGCACAAAATGAAACAGAACTGTTCTCTGTCACTGAGAGCATACAACTCCTCCATCCTGCTATGGGACCTGCCCCTCAGCATTCACACAATTCCCCAAATCATCTGCTTGCACCAACTGGGATTTGCAAGGGTCCCAACCCTGCCATGCAGCATACAAGAATGTAAATGTTGTAGCTGATCATGTGCCAGTTCTCAAATCTGTTCCCTAGCCCTGTTTAGTTCATTGATACAGGCAATGGAAACCAAAAAGTTCCACATGGTCACATTATCCCACATGTGGCCTGAAGGTGAATACAGACACATTGTTGTTAACATTACATCCTTTGCACTTTTATCTATTGTTTCCTTTCTCTATGTCTCTGTTACAGGCAGGGAAGCAAATCTAAAAATAAAGCCCTTTTTTCCCTGAGAAAAGTTGCTCACTGGTGGCCCTTTTTAATCTTCTTCTTTTATTCCCAGTCACCTGCTCTTCTAAGCCAACCCAGATTTGATAAAAGAAAGCTAAAAACGGAGGATAAAAGTTTGTTTTTCTGATAAAGCATCTTTCATAGAAATGCTACAAAAAATGATTAGATTTCAGATGCTCCACCCAGTTGAAAGCTGGAGGTGACTGTCCTGAACAATTGCTGCCTTTTATGCTCCTGAACTTGTTGGGATTTGGGTTTGTTGTTTGGGGTTTTTTTTCTTGGTAGGGTGGGGATTTTCATGCAATTTTTCAACTTGATCAGGTGAAAAATACTAACCCACCACTTTGCCTTTCCCAGGCCTCACTTTCTGGCTTAAGCATTTCTTTTTGAGGCCTGTGTGTGATCATTTTCATATTTATATATAGGGTGTTTTTATAGAATCACAGAACCATTTAGTTTGGAAAAGACCTTTATGATGACCATATCCAACCATTTTGGTTTCTCATTATTCTATGAAAGAAAGAGAGAAATTAAAAAATGCCTAAATCATATGGTGACCACTGGAAGGACAAAGGACTGATAATTCAGTGGCACTGAGTTGATGCTGCTGAGCCCAAAAGCTGATCTAACATGCTCTGCAGTGCAGGGGTAACAACCCAGCAGGGAATAGCTTTGCTCACAGAATTATTCAACCCCTCTGCTCTGTCCTGGCTCTGGGGCTCAGGGAGTCTCATGAGCTTGATCAAGCACTGCTGATTCCCACACCATAATATTTTGTAGGACACCTTTGTATGAAAAGCTGCAGAATTCTGCAGCATCTCTTTCGTTTAGCACCTTTTGCACATTGAATCTTCTCTGAAGTACAGAAAATGGCACATGAACCTTAACTTCATCTTTGTAATATTACAAAGATATATTTATACAGTACAAGAATGGCACACACAGAAGTGCTGCAGCCAGGCATGAACTGGAGTAGTCTTGATTCCCTTCCAAATTGCACAGAGGTTAAAATAAGTCCAGCACCTCAGCAGGAGAGAGACACTTGATCCTGCTAACCCACCTCTTACAGCTTTATCAGTGGCACAACGATCAATTCAACCTTTTCATTTTACATTTGAACTTCTTTCTGTAACTTCAGCAAATTTAGTGGTATGCTCTGGTGCTAGTTATTTTCACTTCAAGAAATGACAGTTAATTGCCTTTTGCCTAATGCCCTTTTACAAAACATGGTTCTAATCTGAAAACTTACAGCATATCTATTACTCAGACAGTATATTCACTTCATTCAGAGCCATATGTCCTGACAATCCAGACAGGTGAGTAATTTAGACAAAAAGATACAAGGCAGGACTCTAGTGGTGGTCGATAGTGGCAAGTTATGTTTGAAAAGCTTCTTTTCTGTGCAATTTAGCCTCCACCTGTACTTGGAGCTTTGTGGTGAGTGCTGCAGGCAGCCTTGAACACTTTCCCTCTCAGTGGAGCCAGGGTGGACTCAGCAGCAGGTAATGCAGGCACACGAATATGGTGCAGTAGGTCACACCTTTTTGAGTCAGCCTAGCAGGTAAGATACACATGGGATCCAATGCAGCCTCAGCTGATGAGCCACTTGGAGCATAAACTTCTGTTTTTTATGAATATTGGACATAAAAGTTTTGGTGAGATGACTCTCACATGCCCTATCTATCATAATGATTTCAGCCTGTAAGGCTTTTACAGCATCCTGTCCCCTACAGGAAGACTGGCCAGTAGTGAAATTCCCAGTCCTTTGCTTTTGAAAACTAATGGCTTTGCCTCTTCTTTGTAAGCCAAAATTGCTTATCTACATGTTCATAAAGACCACTGAATATTAAAGTCTAAGTGTCATAATGTACCACCAAATCCGTCTTGTCTAACTTTAGTTGCCAAAAAGTTTCAGCTGGATGCCTTGTATCCATGTTGGAAAGTTAACAGGCAGAGACAAGGAGTATTGTAAGGCTTCAATGGGATAAATTCAGAGCCTTGAGCCATGCTTAAGCTTAAGACTGAAAAAAAGGAAAATGTCTTCTGTACCACCTTCTTCTAGTTTGATGCCAACATAACCCCCATTACAGACTATGTGTAGGTGCCACACAATACAGTCCCATGGTACAAAGATATGATGCCTACAATAGATTGGCAGAGACAGGACACAGCACCCTTCAGAATCAGAGGTTCAGAAGTTTTAAGCAGATATGTAAAACTCCTCAGGAGCTCAGGGCCAGTCAGACCTCTTCTCACTGAGAAGGAAGAAAATTCCTCTCTCTGCAAGTTACTCCTCTCCCACGGTCCTAGCATGGTATGACTAGTGGACTACAAGTAATATTTTACAAATTTTACTGTTCTCAGCTCTGTAGAGTCACAAACAGCTCTGGGAAACAGTGGAGGAGCTCTCTACTGTATAAACAGGATTGTTAACCAGGTTCCGATTACAGGACCAAAAACATACCCACTTATCTGTACCTGCCATCACATTAAATCTGAGGCTAATTGGGTTGAACAGCTGTGTAAATCAGGGCAGAATCTGACCTGCCAAATCTCTATTATTAGTGATGTTATTCACTGCATAAAACTCAACTTGACTTTTAAGACTCTGGCTGAAACCTGCATCTCTGCCTGTTTAAGAAACAACATCTTTTTCTTTTAAGGCTGTCTAAATTTTGAATTGGAATGAATAGGGAAAAAATACATAGGGCCTAAATTCTCATTTTGTGCCACCAAATACAAGTACACATATAGAAAATCTTGGAAGAGAGGAAAAACATCAACTAAGTCTGAGCATACAATGTGAACAAACATTGTTAAGGGAAACATTTTCAGCAGTCTTTATAGGAGCCATTATTCAAGGATGGCATTAGCACACAAAAAAAGCAGAAGGGGATATCTTGCACATCCTAGTTTTATTCACAATTAATGATGTTTTCTTATCTAGACAGGAAATGTTTAAATCACATCTTCAGTGCTAGGCAAAAAAAAATGTTATTCTTCTCCGAAATAGCAATTTAAACAATTTCTAGCATTTCAGAAAGGTTACTTTATCACAGGATGTATATGCCTTTCAAATCATCTGTTTTGCTCAACATTTGTGAACCAATTTCTGATAAACAGCCAAGAAGGACCCGGGGGCATGCCTGCTCCTGCTGCTCCTCGCTGCAGCACAACAGCAGGACTGGTACCTCTGGGAGACAGAGCTATCTCACACTTCATTTTTTTTCCCCACTCAACAGACAAAACGTGCACGGTTCCTATTTATAGAGAAGACAAGTCATACATTTTCAGCACTCTCTCCACAGCAAAAGCCAAAATATGTTCCTGTTGGTGAAAAATGTAGTCTCTTTTGTCCCCACCTGCACTGCTACTGCAGTTGGAGTTTGCCAGGCAGAGCTCCCACACAGCCCTGTGGCACCTAACCTAGAAAGCAACTTTATCTCTCAGCAAGGAAACTCAAAATCAAGAACAACACTGCCAAGCCTTTCCTGAGGTCTGTAAGCCCATTTGTGCTTTCCACCATTTCTTTGCCTTCTTGAGCACCTGAATATCAGGAGATTGTGTGCAGCAAACTACTTGATTTAGAAATTGCAGTGCCACACACACCCTCACACCTCTGACTCTTTGAATGCAACTGACCCCAAAACAGAGGGATTTGCCTCCAGACTTTTCAGAGGGTTAAGGACTGCCTGAACCCAGCAGTCACTTGTGAAACATTTTCTCTTCTCATTGTTAGTCCGTTTTTCTCCAGACCCCAGATACACATCTCAGTGTGTGATTGCCAAGGAGCTGGCATATCCCTCCAAGGTGACCCAATACAACCAACTCCAGCTCATAGTGCCTGGTGACACTACTCTCCATCAGCCACTGCTAGTGCCAGGGAGAACTGTCTCAGGCTGGCAAAAGGATTGTTTGGTGGAGAGGAAAGGAAGGTTTGCTTGGGGAACCAGGACTAGCAGATGTGTGCAGCAGTTGCCAGGAGACAGGTGCAGCATCCTGGCGTTGACTAGCAGTGCCTGGTTTCTGACAGATTTAGTCCCTGTGGCTCCAGGTCTACACAGTGTCTGCTACACCAGGGCTGCTCTGAGACAACTGATGCATCCCCATCCTGGCAGGCATCCTGCTGCTGCTGAGTGCCACCAGCCCAGTACACACAGGGCTGAGCAGCTTCTCTCTGTGTTTCAGGAGACCTAGAGGAGAGGAGATGGTGCTCCTGTGCACCATACAGTCACCCTGAGCAGCCACAAACAGAAACAAACTCAGGTACCCACACAACTCAAAAACTTAAAGAACAGTAACAGAATGAGTCCAAAAAAATCTTTCTTCAACATGCCAGCAGTGTTCTCAGTATCTCTCATCCATTATACCTTCCTAGCTGTGCTCCAAAGACAACACAGTCAGCAAATCCCATCACTCAGGTATCACTTGAGTGCTTCAACAGGATAGAATAAATCCAACCAAAAAACAGGAGTCTGGTGCAATTGTCATTAATGTCAGTCACAGCTACATCAGTTATTTGCATAACTGAAACCACACCAGGGACTGCATTCCCAGAGGAACATGATCTGTGCCTCCCGTTTATATACTGCAAATTGCACCACTCTATTTTAATTCCATGTATCAAATTCTCACATGGGATCTAGAGCAATCAATTTAAAGACCAAGAAAGAGGTGGATGAATAACTGCAGACTACAAAATTTGAAGAAAATCTGTGCAAGGAAAAATAGGCAAATATTAAATCCAACTCAGTTGTTGAGATTCTCCATCTTCAGGGTATTTTTTCTGAAAACAGACAGACAGGAATATCAAAACCATTAACCACAGAGAATAGGTCTTCACTACAGGAGTTTTCAGTCTGGTTGAATGACTGAATTTCATCTGAAAGCTTTTACATAAAATATTCCTTTATGATTAATAAGAGATTACCTTGCACTGTCATCAGTCTAGAATGTCATATGACACAGGGCATATATCTATTAAGCTCACAGACAATGGACTGAGTCATGAAGATCTTCTTTACAGAGATTATACATGAATTATTGTTCCAGGTTCCCTTCAATGAATTTGGTCATTCCTAGAATTGTGTTTCTTTTTCTTCCTTTAAATGTCTTAATTGGAGAAAATAGGCAGACCAGAAACCACCTAAAAGACTAAGGATCAAATTCAGATTAATTTGTCCATTTGTTGTTTTGTTCTAGCACATTAGTCACAGTGAAACTACAGTGTCAGGGACATCTGAGTTGGAATAGAGCTAATAAATTATCTACTATTCTCTCCAATTCCTTAATTGTCAAGAAACAGTTGAATTAAAATATACTGCCCTTACCTGTTGGGTTGGGGTTTTTCAACAATGCTTCTTTTCAAACTGTGTATTTTATGACAAACCCATGTCCTGGCAGATCTTTGGATGTGGGGGTTTTAGTGCAGAAGAGGAACACCAAGAGTTGTGGTCAACATTTCACCTCCTGCAGTCCAGAAACTGTATTCTGCTGGCAAAGTGCTTCCTCCTATTGAAACTGTATTCTGCTGGCAAAGTGCTTACTCCTAGTTTTTAACTTTTAAGCAACAACTATTTAAATTAGTAATGGTATTTTTCTCTGGAATTTAAATTTTACTATTTTTATTCTCTGGTGCTTAAATATAACTAGTTTTATTCTTGAGTATGGTGTAATTAGAAAGGGGTGGATACACTTAGTAAAAGTTTAGTTCCCCAAAGTTTCAGCTTCCCCAAAGCTGAATTACAAACCATCATTTTAACAAACACCCTTAGTAGTTTACCCCAGACACAGTGATTACTGCAGCCACAGTGACAAGGTAAGGCCAGAAAATCAGTCCTTCAGTCATCTCTAAGGGTACTAAAACTGCTTTGCTTGAGCTATGCTACTCATGAATTTGCTTACCTCTCTGAGTTTTAGTGGCTGGGGTTTCACTTTGTTTTCTTTCAATAAGTTATGTACTCCTGAGACAACCAAAAATATCAGGGCCTGTGATCGAGTCAAACCATGTCACACTCCATAAAATATGATTCAAAATTCTTGTCAATTGCTGAAATATCTTTAATCTTTAATTTACAATTTAAGATTAGCATCCAAAAGAGAAGCTATTGAGAAGTGCTACTAAGAAAATATCAACCCCCGGAAGACAGAGATTTATTAATGTAACATATCACTTTTAAAGCAAATCTTCAAAGTTAGAGATGTAAGTAATACACAGAAATGTTGGTTTCTGAAAAATAAGAAAGACTGCAAAGCAAAGCATAGATAGGGAGGTGTTGATGTAGTGCAGACATTTGCCTGTGCAACAGGAGTACATTACCTGTAAAAAATATATAGACACCATGTAAATGTCCTTTAGTTATTAGCATTTTAGAGGAGACTTTTTTCCTATGCTTGAAACCAGTTGTCTTGATACATTAGAATAGTATTTTACAGAATTCTTTTAATGGATGTTTAAATGTGGACATACAATGGTTTCTGTCATACTCAAATATATTACATATACTACTGAAAAAACACTGTTGTTTTTATTATGTTCTAAGTAAGAAATTTTAAGCAAGAAAAACGTGTGTTCTTTCTTGATGTCCCCCAAAACCTGTTGTAACCATTTCTACCTCAGTTATATAAATACAATTACCTTCCTCTTTGAAGGCAGACATGAAAAAAAAATCTATAAAATTTTAAAATTCAGGAACAAATCTTACCACGCTTGCACGGTATGGGAGTTTACTATTTTGTTTCCTTCCCTGGAAGCAATTAATTACTTGGCACTAAACAGCAGAGTTAGGCCTTTTATTTGCTTTGAGAACACTCCCAATTGGTCAAAAGCCCCAGCTCACTGTAGGTAGTGGCCTGTTGAATTAGTGCTCTGCTGTTAATTAGAGATGCTTCTCGTTAAAACAAAGCAATTAGAAAGGCATAAGGACTGAGTGAAATCATATGGAGCCATCCTCTCCAAACCTCTCCATCCTGTCAAACTGGGATAGAAATCATACCAAAAAT
>NW_008672127.1:6549-17715 GCF_000695815.1 Acanthisitta chloris | reverse complement strand
TCCTGCTTGCCAGAGGCACTGCTTTGGGGACTCCAACAGTGCTTTAAACCATGAATGTGAATGTGGAGGTGAGGGAGTCAAAAAGGCAACTCAGATCATAAAAAAGCATCAATTCAGTTTACTCCAGATCACACACACTGGACTGTGTTATTTCCATGTTAGTATGCAGACACCTCTGTATGTTTTGCCCAAGCCTGGTTAAAACAGTTTAGCTCATCACACACCTTCAGGAGGTGTTGGCTGTGGTCACCAGTGGGAGGCAAAGGGGGAAAGTTTTACATACAACCCCTAGTCTCAGCAAATAATTGCAGTGTTATCCCACATAGAGCCATCAAGAAATTCCAGCATCCATCACCTCACATGTATATTAACTTCATGCAATCCCCTCTAGCACTCTCGAGGCCCAAAGCAGACCCAGCACATCCCACCTCACAGGATACAGCTCTAGAGGGAGATTCCCACAACTAACCTCTTCCCTGATAAAAATTACACATTTGAATATGAGCTCCTTTAATCAGTGCTCAAATTAGAATACTCTTCCTTAGCAGAAGCGTGGAGCAAACTTATTGCTGGTCCCCTCAGCACAAAGCAACTCAAACACACAGTGTACCCACAGCACAACCACCAACCCAGGGCTACAGTCACTGCCAGAAAGACAAGTAGCTGGAAAATGATTCCCTGGCTAGAGGAAGTAGGAATGTTTCCTGTCTCTGACAAGGTGGGAGAGCAGTGCTGATCAGCTTGCTGGCCAGCAGTGTGTATGTGGTGTAGATGGTTCAAAAGGGAATGGGGAGAGAAAAAAGAACTGTGTAAACAATTAATGCTTCTGTGGCAAAGTCTCAAGTAACTGGGTTGATCTGCCTTCTGGTACGTAATTAGAACACTCTGTTCAGTACATGCTGTGTCCCCAGTAAGCAATGCCTCCAAAGCAAATTAAAAGGAGTGTAATAAATCTTGCCTTTTTTTTTTCTCCAGGCATCCAAATCTCTTTCTACACCAAATATACACATATGTAGGGAGAGAGAGAAGATACAAAAATTAAGTTGCAGGGGGAAAACAGAGCAACAGGCATCATGTTCATTTTTTATATCTCTGAGAAATTAGCTTTGCAGGGCTGGAGAGATGATGACAGCCTGCAAAGGACAGAGCTTGGTGAATAATTCAGATACAGTAATTTTTAGATGTATCTCACAACTTCTGCATTTTGCAGATCAGTTAACTGTACTTGTATGTCTGAGAAAGAAAAAGCAGAAAAACAGAAACCAATTTGTGTCAAAGTTTGGACACACATTCATTAAAAAATGTATGTGGCAATTTAGCTATTTCCTCATGTCAATGATTTTATAACAATTATAATGCGTTTCACCACTAAAGAGAAACCTTCCACTAATGTCTTGCAGTTCTCTTCTGTACTTGATTCAAGTGGGAACCAGCTGTAACACCTGAGGGTTTTTTCTTACAAATCATCAATACTATAACCAGAAGTTTGGGCTTCTCAGCATTACTATCCGTGTGCTTTTCAAAATGGCCACAATAAAAGATGGTGCTTGCCCAGCAAGGGAGGAAAAATGATGCTGTATTAAGGCAGAATCCTTTACAAAATCTCTGAGAGATTTAAAGTGATACACAGCTTGTGTTTATAAAAATTCATAAGCATTTCGAGTGCACTCCTAAAGGAATCGTGTGGAGGCTGCAACAAATTACTAGATAATATAATTAAACACAAAAACCTGCAATAGCAAAATAGCATTAAGGGACAAATTTTCATTGCTGTAGCAGAGGCAGATTGCAAGCAAAGATCCCATTAGAGGTAATGGGAGCTGAAGTTGTAATCCACTGCGCAGTGTCAAAAATAATATCCCTGTGGTTTTGGCTTAAACTGGCAGAGTTAAGGCAGCAACCTGATTTCTAAATCTCCCCATTGTGTGCAGACAGCAACCCTCACAATGCCCCTCTTCCCCTCCTCCCTCTGAAACAGTTGTTAAAAAACACATTTGAGCACAAGGGAGGGAAGGAGGATCAGGATTGTTATATATGATTGTGCATTTCCTTTGCTTTTGTTGGTTCAAATCAAGATTTGACTTTATTTTAGCATGGCTAACAGTTAGAGCAAAGAGATCCCACTGAGAGCTCTGACGCTTTTCACTCTGTAACCCTGGATAAATCACCTTTGGACTGGTGTAGACAGGCTGTTAACAAGGTGAAGTAAGCTGTTCTTCTCTAAAATCACCATTTCCCTCTTGCAGACACGAATTGCCCCAGCCTGTGGCCAGTGTGAACCAGGTAGCCTGAGTTCTTAAATGAAACGTGTCCTGTGGGGTCATTTCATACCCCTCAAACCCTGCTGTCATGGGTTTTACTGTCACTTAAGCTCTTTGAGAGTCCTGTCAGCTTTCAAGATGCCCACACACACACATGCTGCAGCCCAGCTCCAATCCAAACCCATGGGCATGGGCTGTCTCCCATCCTTCAGTTAGACCTGCTGACTCCAAAATGCTGGAACAAAAACAATGCACACGTGGAATCTGTACAAATGTGTATAGGGGTTTTAGTAGTTTCCATAACCCCTAAATGTTTGGAGTAACATGTTTCCATAACTGCTGGAAAAGAGCCTTAGCCATGCTGAGAGAGGAGCTGGGCTGTCATACCTCGGAGTGGTCATAGGATGGACTGTGCTCTCTACACATTTGCAGAAGACCCCACAGCAGGGAGAGTTGGAAGGCAGGGCAGGGGGAACTCAACAAGCTGGAGGTAAAATTATAAAAACTTCATGAAGTCCAAAAAAGACAGATGCAAAGACCTGAATGTGGCCCGGACCAACCCTGTGACTCCCTTCAGGGAGGGCACTGACTAGCTGGGCAGAAGCTCTGCACAAAATAAGCTCAGGGGCCTGAGAGATCAGTCAATGACCTCTTGCTTGAACCCCCCAGCCTAAATTTTTCCCTAGCATTCTCCCTTCCAACAAGCTCACAGCAAAGCTGCCATAAATACGATGCATTATCTGGTCTTCCTCTCCATCCAAACGTGGCAGGGAATTAATCCCATTTTATGTCAAGGAAAACAGACACATACAGACATCTGCAAACTTGTGTCTGGCTCAGCAGTAGCTCTGCTGGCACCAACCACACAGCGAATCAGAGGCAAAAGCTGAACTAGAAAACAAGAATTACTGGCTCCCAGTTCTACCTATTATCCGTTCAACCACGATGACTTGACATGAAAACCTTGTCTTGCCTGGGACTGCTTTCCTGATGTGTTTTAACAGCACTGAGCACAACAACTTCCTGGCCTACAACTGATAACACTTGGCATTACTGTAATGCAGATTATAATTATTAATAATGTGCTGGGGATGAATAAATTATGTGGAATACACAAAATTATTCTGGTGCAGAGCTCTGAGCTCTAACACAACAGAAAAAATAACTTATGGCAGAATACACGTAATAAAGTAATAGAATCATAGAATTTAAGGGTTGGAATGGACCTTATAGGTCATCTAGTCCCAACCCCCTGCCCAGATCAGGGCAAGTGACAACTACTAGGACAAAGGGATTTTTGGGAAAGGGTTGTCTTTTTCATGTGTGTTTGTCCAGGATTTAGCACTGTCCATAATTAGGCCTGTTATACACTATCATGGTTCACATAAATTAGAAGAAAAAAAGAAAGAAGACATTAATACAAAGTTTGAGACATATAAAGACCTTGTCTCCAGCACAGAGAGAGAAAAATGGTAAGCAGAATCCATACAGTAGAGGAAAAGGTTTGCTACACCTACACCTCTTCTTCTTTTCTGGCCATCTTGACTGAAAAATTTAGTAAGTGAGTAATCAGAATGAACATTTCTGAATCAATACTCAATAAAATTAATTTACTCACTTTTCAATGCAACACATTGTTGTAGTTGTTATACTGTTCAAGCAACTTTTATGCTCCCCTATCACAAACTAATTGTTTGGGACAGTGTGAATGTGACTAGGACAGTCAAAGCTTTTGAAGGTATTGTCCTGGCCTCAGCCAGTCTGTCGTGTCTAAAATTTCATAGACCTTCTTGCCCAGCAGATTCAAAAGCTCATTCAAAAAAACAGCTATATGTGACCTAGGCTTATGTCCCAGGGAGAGAAACAGGAATCCACCAAACCTGTTAATTCTCTGTAGTGACAGGGTCAAGTACAAAGTCGTGTTTTACTTGAAGTTTGTTCCCTCCTGGAAAAAAGTTTCCAGATGAACTGAAAAAAAGGAAGAAAAACCCCACAGTAACCTGTGTGCTAAGTCAAGAGGCAAAGTCTATAAATATCACCGTGAAAGGATGAGAGAATTCTCTGATCTTTACCAAGATACCTGGGATAACTTTCTGCATTGCTTCTGCCACCAACTGTCTGTTAATTGTTTGATTATCCTCCGCTGTTGCCTCTTCAAATATCTCTTATGACTTTCTCTGCTTGCTATTATAAGACACAAATATGAATTACAAATGAAGCAGTACCAGAGGAGCTGATGGCAGAAGCTGAACAAAACCAATACTTTTGTAATTAATACGTAATACCGTCCTTAAAATCCAAGGTTTGAATCCTGCCTGCAGTGCAGTAAATGGCAGAACGAGGCATTTCAGCTCACTTTTTGGTACAGCCCCATCAGTCTGCTCAGAATTGAGCAAGACATCTGAGTAATAAAGCAGTATAAATCCTCTGGGTTTTCTGGATGGCACCTGCTAGAAGAGGTGCAATAATTACTGATTACTGGGGCCTCAGAGTCTGTGATCACATGACAGCAAGGATGACTCACAAGTCATTTCATATAGACAACTGGAAAGAAAATAATTTTCAGCTCTTGCCTCTATTTTAAGCATTTCCAAAGCATTATTCACCGTAGTATCAGTGAAGAGTCTAGATTCTAAAATTGAAAGTCTTCATAGACAACCATTACTCCCCTGGGTCATTCATACACAGGGCAACATTTATCATATATCCTTTAGGCTATGCAAACAATATAGGCTCCAATCTCCATATTCAAATGTAGCTCTTAGTATGTATGAGTGCAGTACATGCCCAGAAAGACCATTAATCTCTTGGGTCTTTAAAATGAAGAGCAATTCTCTAGCAATGGCTTCAAACAGCTAAAGTCATGGAAACATGTTCCTAACTGCTTTAAGTAACTCATTTTGTCACCAAATAAAATTGCTGTTTCATCTTTTGAGTCAGTGGAGACCTGCTTCAAAATAAATAATTTAGCATCTCTATTAAACACAAAGAACCCTCATAAAATGTACATTTTGACAAAGTCCAACAACTGCACATCTAGAGCTACATCATCAGTATTGCAACAGTCCATGCTATACTAAATCTGTGTTTCAACAAATATGCATTTCGTCTGTTTTTTAAGCATTCACTTATTTTTAGATAAAACTAGAGTGGATGATGGTAAGTCTGTTCTCTGGAATTTTTAATAGCACATAATGTTAAATGCTGTGAAATATTTGCATATCTGAGAGGAAATAAAATAGGGTCTAAATAGAAGTTAAAAATCTATTTGATTCTTATACATTATATTCTTGAAGATGGTCTCAATAATAAATACTATGATATCAAGGTCAAGGTTTGTAGGCACTGCACAAACACACAGACTACAAGAAAAGAGGATGTGAACAGAGAAATTAGGGAATGGAGAAGGAAATGCATGAGGTGATTTCTCTCCTATCGAAGCCTGGAGCAAACTGGATCTGCAGACTCCACTTAGTGGAATACATTGTCTCTTGCAGGAAACTGGGCACCATTTCATGCCAGACTTTTACCACCACAATGCAAATAAACTGTGACCCTGGCACTAGTCCATAAGGCAAATACAGAGCACACTAGTGGTTCAGTGTCCTGAAATGGAAGGAACTTCCATGCAATAAATATCTGTTACAGCAGCTGCTGTGAACACTGCAAGAAAAACAACACCCATTGGGTAAACCTCCACAAAGCAAGGCTCACACTTACAATTTAGCATTTCCACTATTTGGAAGCAAAAATTCTAAGGGCATGTGCCATTCTTCACCCATGTCACTTGCATTTAGGCTAATGAAAATAAACCTGGCAGCAACAAGCAACAAATCTGCAGCACAGCCCAGTGCCCAACCTTCCATATTTTGTTATTTTAAAAGCATCAAGAAGCAGAGGAAAAGACAAGAATATCAGTAACCCTCACTGTTCTTGGCATCACTAAAGCAAAGGGAGACAGGCAGTCAGACAATAAATATTAAATTAAACAGCACAGATTCATTCTCTACACTCAAAGAGTTCCTTCTAAAAATGAAACTGTCAGAATTGACTATAAATGTTTGTTTATTATTGATCTTTTGGGACCTACAGTTGTTATGAAGTACTAGAGATTACAAACTCCCTGTGTTTTGGAACTCAGGCTTTGAGCATTTTGATAGCAGAAGACATGAGAAATAATTTTTCTCTTAAAAAAATCCTTATTTTATAGCTTCCCTATCATAAGAGCTTCATTTAAAGTTTTTAGCCTCTCTTGTATTAAAAAAAGAGTTCTGATTCTGCAGGAAGCTCTCTCTGTGGGAGGTATCTTAAAAATTAATACACAAACTTGAGGAAACCTCATACAGTACTGGAGTATAATCTAGAAAAAATTTATTGAAACACAGATTAAAGAAGATCAGGGAAAAGCCACAATAAGTTTTCAAAAGGAGAGAACAAGTTAAACATTAGAACAAGAAATGCTGGCTAAAAAGACTAAAAACACAAAATCCTGCTTACAGCCTCAAGCCTAGACAGAAGATAACCAAGTTGTCTGGCAAACCCTTCACCAAAGAAAATATCTGCCTTAGTGTTTACAGAATTAGACCTTCCAAAATTCTTTGTCAAGCTTCTGTCGTAAAATTTCATCCAACTGCATTAAATAAATCATAGGTTTAAGTCTTCTGGCCCTGTCTCATCATCAGCTGGGAACAAAGACAATTCCATCACCTTGGGTGCATCTACACAGCAAACTGGGCCATGACAGGGGCACTGGACCTCCAGTTTGGGAGTCAGTTTGTCTACTGGGCTGTTCAAAACACACACAGGACTTCTAAAAGCCAGTGAGGCATCGTTCTGACATTACTGTCACACATCTTACATGGAAAGCTGGAACAGAAACTCCCTGTGTTCTGGCACTATTCATAAACCTTATTGCATTGAGCCAGAGTCAGCGTTTTAGGAGCTTCCTTGGCACCTTCGCACTATTCATAAACCTTATTGCATTGATCCAGAGTCAGTGTTTTAGGAGCTTCCTTGGCACCTTTAGTCTCTCCAGGGAATGATAAACTTTGGATAGGAGAGACCAGGATAGCACAGGGACAGCCTAGCAGCCCCTCCTGAAAAGGACCTGTTACTAAAGGCAGGCATCCTCCTAAATCCAATTTGAACAAAGTTCAAATGGAGTGGCCTCAGATCCCCCTGAGCCTAGAAAGACTGTTTGGGAAGGAAGTCAGACCTCAAGAAGGTTGAGGTTCGTTCCCAACACTTGGACAGCATTTCAGCCCTCAGTGCTACAGATGGACTCACTACCAGAGTTCCCAGTGACCCTGGAGGTCACAGCCCAGACAAGCTCACAAAAGGCATCTGTGGTGCACAGGGCAGTGGATGTAATACTGCTCAGGATGTCAATTGGACCTCAGTTCTCCACAGGAAGAAATAAGCTGTGCTGGAAGGAAAGGAGGATCATGGATGACAAGGGCTGTATTCTGTATTTTGACGTACATTACTTCCATTCAGCTGAAACAACAGCATGTGCAAAGGCTGCAGTGGAGTGAAAGGAAGAATATGTAGCACAGGGCAGGAATTTTGTCTCTCATATTTCTCATCTTCTTCTACTGATTTACAGCTAATGTTTTTCAGATGGGAACTGGTAACTGATGCCATCCCATCCTTTGCTTTTGATTCCTGCAAATTACTAGTAGGTTAAATTCTGATTTAGTAACTTGGCATACTGTGAAATGACTACAGATTCCAGCTCCAGCCAGGCAAGAAGCCAAGGTAACTGCATTGTAAGAGGAATGGGCCTTGGCTCTGCTCTTAACATTTAACACATTTTAACAATTGATTTTCGAATTACATATGCCTATATCAAAACAGAGCAGTATTAGGTTTCCTCCATGCTTTGTGCTGCTGAATTCAACTGCCTCATTTGACCCTAACTGCAGTGGGAAAAACAAAAATAAAAAAGGAGAAATGGCTCCTCACATTAAGGATACTCAAAAATGAGTAACTGCTTAAAATGCCCCTAACAACAACCTGGGAGTCAGCACAAGCACTACAAACTAACTGCAACGTGTATGAAGCAATAAAGAGACAGAAACTCATATTGGTTATACCTGAAGATTCAAAGTCATCTCTAAGCACAGTATCCCTGAGCCCAACAGAAGTACAATTTCACTGTGACAAAGTGTAAATGCAGCAGAACAGGTCCAAGAAGCCTCAAAGAGCCCAACAGTTGCATATGAGAAAACAGAGCCCCTGCACATCTTTAGGTGTTCAGGAGCATCTTACAATACAGACTTGAACAATATGGTCCAAATCTGAAACAAAATTCCCATCTTGCAAGGCTATTCCTATCATGTCTTACTGCTGTTTTGAAAAAGCAAGATTGCTTCTTTTTATCCAGGGCAGCTTTTTCCCACCCAGACTCTGCCTGAAGGAAGGGATCAAGCAAACAGAGAGGGCCCTTTCCCATCCACACACCTTCAAACCACACAGCTCCTCCTGCTTCTTCACCTTCCCTTCAGTATTTTCAAGCATGTATGTGACTTACTGTGGAATGGGCATTTCCAGCTATGCAGATTCCTCTTTTCCTGGAAAGACTTCATTACAAGTGCTATGTTCTTTCATGTGAGAAGCAACAACCTTAAAACATATTTCCCTGTAGTATATCTAATTATAACTACAGAAATAACCAGCCTGTTTGCTTTGATCTTCATAATAGCTGCAAATTCTAAGTATTGCATTAACTGTATATTCAAACTCCATGAGCAACTGTGTTTGTTTCAATCTTTTTTTTCAATTACCAAATCAATTTTCATAGTCACTTGCAAAAAAATCTTTATAACAAGGAGCTTTGGGTATTTTAGCCTAGGATGACAAAGTTCAGCTGAATAACTACAAACCAAGATAAACTGTGACTGCAGTATATACTTACTAAATTTGAAGAAGTATTAAGGCAATAGTCACTGGAATATAGTATCACATGAAGTTCATATTTACTGATAAAAATCATATTAAAATAATATATTAGCAAGAGAACACAGAATGATGAAGGTCAAAGCAATAATATTCACTGTGATACATCTTATTATTGTGGATGAAACCTTGAATAATGAGATCCTTAGTTTGGAATTTCTTGGGTCTGGTTTTGTATCACACTTCCAGCAGCATTTAGGAATCATATTATCAAATAATTCAAAAGTAAATTTTAGATACTACATTTGACAAAAGGTTTGCCAAAACATGACAAAAATTATCTCTAGCTTTCTAGTGACAGCATTTACATAAATCATATTACAAGGCTTTGGAAATGAGGCTCATTTTAACTTGATATTTTTCTGCAATGCTGAAACCAAAAAATACATTGTGGGTTTAAAAAGAATATAAAAGAAAGTGTCTATACCTAGAAACATATCTACTTTAGTGTCATAAAAGCAAAAGTTTCTCCCTGCAACACTTTGATCTCTTCCCAAGAAAGTGTAATTCAGTAAATCAATGTTTGTGTCATGATCAGCAATTTAACCAAATTATATATCAGCAGTTATTTATCCTTTCCTATCAGCAAAACCCACAGTCATTATTTTATGCAATACTCACTATATATAAATATACACACAAGTGGAACAAGGTCTGACCAGCTGTGCAGAAACACAGCTTCCAACAAACTAATTTGTGTCTAGAGGGAGATGTTCCACTCTGTCCTGGCATATGCAGAGCAACAGGATGCAGCAAGGCAGGAGCTTAAAGGTTAGATTTGTAAGGAAAACTCCATGACTGACATTTTCAAAGCCAGCTAGGAAAAATGGACACCCTTTCCATTTATTTTAACAGCAGTTTGCCATCCAGGATTTTTCTTCCTTCTGCATATCTAGATTCTGCACTCATAAAATTGCTGCTTACAGGCTTGGAAATAAGACTCTCTTTCCTTTGTTGCAAAGTTATCAAGGGCCTCTTTGTTCTTACATTGTGTGGTTCATTAAAAAAGGAGAACTTTCATTTTTCTTGTAATGGAAGTTGTGCCCTCAGAAACTACACATATCCCTGAAACAACCCTATGTGGAATCTGTTGATATCAGATATGTATTTCCCCCAGAAACACTCTCACAGTGAAAGAGAAATGGCTTTTCATAAAAGAAACTAAAAGAACTTGAAAAGTAATACAAAGCACAATAAAAGAATTCATTTCTAGCAGTGCATTTCTGAAGTATCTGTTCTTTTGGAGATGTGTCACAGTTTCCTAAAGGGTTTATATTAAAACACACTTGCAAAATACACAGCAGGTTTCTTTAGGGATTCTATCAGGCTTCATTTCTAACTGATTTTCCAGATGAGTATGATTTGAAAGAAAATGTCCTGCTCCACTGAACATTGTCAGGTAGCAGCTGAGGTCCTCCACTCTAGCACTCTACTCATGCTACACCTGCAAAGTATTCACTGGGGAGAATTCCTTGGCTCAACTGTTAGACAAATTAATCTCTGCCACTCCCATCTTGATCATTCTTGAGCGAGCTGTGTGGCAAATGCATTTGCATTTCACTGACAGGTATTTTTCAGAGCATGCTGATGCTGCACACACTTGCTTGGATACTCCACCCCATCCATAGTTCACATGCTAAAACAGGAACCTTCTCATTACCCTGTTTTCACTACTCAATAATCCCTTCCACTTCCAAAGTTTGTTATCCTCCTCGTGAACCTTTATCTCAGCAGCAGGCTGAAGCACCAGGCTCTGCTAATACGGAGAAAATCCCTAGTGAGTCCTTGTCTGTTTTAATCCTTGTTTCCAGACCACTTCTTCTGCAACATATACTAATTAATTATTGTCCACATCTACTTGCCAAACTCTATTCCATACCAAGTGAACCTCCACTGTGGCTTCTCTCTCTTTCTCTAGTATGTACACAGTCTGTTTCAGCACGTCAAA
>NW_008672127.1:0-6441 GCF_000695815.1 Acanthisitta chloris | reverse complement strand
CAACCACATTGCATCTTTGACCTATCCCTCTATTGTTAAAAGACAACTTCAGCCTTGCTTTCATCTTTTCAGCATCTCATCAACATTCAGTTTCCTGTCCCAAAAATTTCACTGGGGTATTCTTTACAGCAGCAGCTACCCCTTGTGAAGCTTTCCCTTTCTGTACACCAGACTTACTCCAATTCCACCTTGCTCAAACTTGTCCTGAAATTCCATCTTCTCATTTAAAAACTTACTTGAAATTCAAAAAGCAAAGCCAAAAATATAAAAGGTTATAATAGCTATTTGCCACCTCTACTTAGATGACTTTCTTATTTCAGCTCAGAATATGAACTGGGGAATAGGATCTAAAATGGCACTTGGGTAATTTCATGATTATACCAAAGGTGTTTTCTCTAAGCTTTAGGTAACATTTAGGCTGAGCTTTGTCTGAGCCCTCACTTTTTTTGCTTTTGCAGGAAATCAAACGAGGTGTCTCTCAAATTGTTTTTCCTGGAGTGCATCATTCCATGATATTTTTTATGGAACTGACACACATTTGGATGCGTTTGTGCATTTTCATTCTTGGATACCACTGACTCCATCTACTCCATGTGCAAAGCCCCATTGCTGCGCAGAGCAGGATTTCAGTGACTTGGGAAGCAGCTGGAGTGAGCTGCTTTCCAGCTGCACAGGGCCTGGAAATCAGAGCTGGGATTAGCAATGGCTCTGCTGTGCCATAACCAAGAGAGACATCTTCTGGCAATGAAAGGAGAGAGCACAGACCGTGTACCAGGAAAGCACCACACATTTAATTATGTGGCTATATACTTATCCATGAAAATGAACTATTCAGGGATAATTAGAAATATCCAATCTGCTGAAATCATACATTTACTTTCATTACACCATTTCCCAGATGCATCCTGTTTCATTTATGATGCATCTCCTCTGTTTATGTTGGATATGATTTGCTGCATTACACAGCTTCCCAAATGTTGTCAGTGCTATGGATGCAGCTTAATACAAGAGGCATTTATTTCCTAAAAGGCTCATACATCCCCTTTAAAGTTGGAATATGTGCTCTGAGTGCAAGGTATTTTAGAGACCTGAGCCCTGTAATTTTAACCAATCTATGACAGGATGCCATCCGTTAACTAATTAATACATAGCAATTTATTGTAAATGCTCGAGCTTTGATGAGATGTTAACTAACATTATCCACAGCAATGGCACTGCTGCCAAAGGAAGTATGATCACTGGCACAGCACCAGGGGGATGAGGATCCAGCCAGCCTTCCAGTGCTGAAGATATTTCACTATAGTCAGCCCAAAGATTATTTTTAGACAACTTTCGCTATAAAGCGAAAATCCTCCTTAGCCAATGCCTTAAAATGAAACTCACCACATCTTGTTAGCTTGGTTTGGTTTGGCTTGTGGCTTAGTATTTGTGGTTTGAAATTTGTCAAGAGCCAAGGAAGAAAATGTGCCACAGGTGTCAGCACATTGATGACTGTCCAGCAGGACAGTTCAAAGAACCAGTGAGGCACAGAATTACCCACTGCTAGTGCAATATTGCTGATGCAGCTGCCACATATTTTATTCCATCTACTTTATACATTTTCCAGCCTTCTTTTCCCAGCTATGAAGCAAAGTCTTTCAGCCCTGCTCAGGAAGGAGCCCATTGTTCCACCACCTGCTGCAAGGTGGGAAAATGTATCCACAAACAACAGCTGCTGCTCCCTGTCCAGGACTTATCCTTAGGTTGTAGGAAAACACTTGTGAACAGACTTTACATTCTCTTTTGGAATACCCCAGATTGCACATGTCACCTTATTTTTAGAAGGTAACACTCTAGAACCTTATGGGCCTGGCTACACCTATTCACAAGGTCCTCCTCTCTGTGCTCTCCCATTACTTATTTCTTCCTCTGGGTCAGTTTTACAGACAATTGCCTCCTTTAGCATTTTTGTGAATTCTGCACTGCATCTTCCCTCCCTCCACCCCCAAACATGTGCTTAAAGTAGATGACCTTTTCACATTTTTGCTACAATTTAGTTCTTAAAGCAAGAAAACAGCAGAGGTGCCCCAAAATTAATAGAAAGCTCATCTTTCATTGCATTAGGGCATTGAACTTTTGTTCAAGTGAGTCAATGGAAGTGATAAAAAAACAATTGTCCAAGAGGCAGAGGAAAATGGACAGTAACAGACTTGCCTAAAGAGTAAGAAGCCCTAATGCTTCAGGAAAAATATATTTTAAACAGCATGAAAGCAAGGGGCAAAAAAAAATCCCAGATAATTTCCCTTTAGAAGCTTTAAACTGCTTTCAGTTTGTTTAATAATTTCAGCTGCAGGATAGAAAAATCACTTCTATGCATATAACAGAGAGTTATATGCATATATGCATACAAGAGTCATTCTAGGCTTCATTTCTGGATCAGTCTTCTTACAGTAAAAAGCCCAGTCCTACTTCTTATCATCTCTCTCCCAGGTTAGGAAAACATTAACTCCTGATTGGTTCCACTCTATTGATTTCCATAGCTTTACTCCAGTTCTTTCCATCCACTATGATCCACATCATCAACATAACTACAAGAACCAGGTTTATCCAAAGGTTGTTTCTCAAAAGTGACCATTTTACACGTTATCCAGCTGGATTACTGGTTCTGAGAGAAACACTCACCACTTTAGATAATCTGTATGTTTGTGTCTATGCCTAGAGGCACAGGTACTGTCTGAAATGCACTAACCCTAAAGGCATGGATTACAATCTGCTAACTACTGAGAGACTGAAGCTCCAATCAAGCATGTAGGTGGTTCTCAGGGAGCTAATGATTAAACTCATTTTACATCTGCTCTTACAGGCAGCAGTACTTGATGATTTTTTTTCAAACTCATGTTTATTAAACATAATTGGCTTCAAATGATGATAGATGGTCACTCCTTTAAAAAAAAATGTTATTTTGCTATTGATTTAGTGTATTCTGTTTTCTTCCCCAGATTGTTTACACACAGGGCTAACCTCTCTGCTGGATCATTTGGTTTTTCATGATAAACTGCAGAAGAAATATAAAGAAAGCAGAGCTGCAGCAGCCAGCTAGGCATAAAGATACCTTCAAGTAGAAGGAATGAGGTCACAGCAGCTGAAGATGGAACTGCACACAATCTATTTGAACCATGATATACTATCGATATAGTCCATAAGTCTTCCAAATACTTCAACTGATGAAAATAAGAAATCCAACAACTGCCTGTGACCATCCCAAAAGCCTAAGACACAGCTAAGACATAAGGTCACGAATTTTCCTGAGAAAAATAATGGCCCAACTGTAAATCTGTTTAAGATTCATCTAATTTAAGCTGTAAACTAACAGAGGAAAGTTAAATAATCACTCAACAAACCCCAGTTGTTATACCCATTTATGAAATATATCTTGTTTGTACACTTTGAAAAAGCAGCCTTAAGTAGCTTCACAGAAAATGCTACTTCTGTTATAAATTCTGTTTATGAATGCATGGCACTAGTAACAGTGAGCAAAGGCATATTGGACTGAAATACCTGAATGCCATTTTTGCTCTGAATCAGCTATGCTGTGTGATGAAAATGACTCTTAATGAAACTCATTGTACCATTATAATAGAGTTTCACTGCAATCACTGTACTTTTTTGTTTGGCATGAGCCAGTCTCCATTATTCTTCGTTAATATAAGTAGTGTAGATTGCACTTACTGATGTGATTTCACCCTCCTTGATAGGATGGGATGCAGCTCTGAAGACTCATTAGTGAGTCAGAGACCACTCACATTCCAATGCTCCTATAATTAGAAACTATCTACATATCCTAACTGCAGCAATTCTAATCCTGGGGATATCCAGGATAACCTATCTTTTACAGTAGCTATTGGCAAGGATGAATAAAAACTCAATTTATATGCCTGTAATATTTACACAGTTCTGAAAATATAATCTTAAACAATGCTGACCCTTAAAGATGTAGGAGGTTTATAGCACAGTGCTTAGTCTCTAATTATAGTGTAAATTAATAAAGAACAAATCTTACAGATCCATGCAAAGGATTTTTCTGTTAATGCCTATTTAATTAAGTATGAACATATGCATATTCACAGTGAAATCCATTTTGAATTTTAGAGGGAGAAAATTGTCCAAATAAATGTTGAGATCTATAGATCACACAGTCATGGGAAAATGCACAGATTTATGATAGGGTCAACTCCCAACACACAAAGAAAAATATTTGAGTGACATGTAGATTCTCTTTCAGTTCAAAACAGGAAAGAACAAAGTAAGCAACCCATTCAAACACTGTTAGGTGAACTCCATTATTGTCAATTCTTGTAGTGCTTACTGAGCCAAGGTTAAATGGTTCTGCACTAAAGATTTCAGAGAGTGTTGGGTATGGCACAAGAGCAGCCAGGAGCAAGGTGTAAGGCTGCCTTGGGATTATGCATGAGCTGGAGTATTTCAAAGCTGTCACGGATTGGGATCTCTTCAATTTTTTATGGGGTGAACTGTGCCGGGTTTTGTGCAGCCTTACCTGCTGGGATGACTCATTTCAGTAGCACTGAACCCACATCTCTAGTCGAATGCTCAGTGGCATTCAACTTCCTCAATTCACAGGAGGTCTCATTACTTCCTTTAAAGGAATATAAACTCCAACTAAAGCAATATAAACTCCAGAAAAGAGACCGTAAAACATTACATCTCAGAAATGAGGTCATCGTAGAGATATATTTGGTGGCAACAAACAGGGTTTGACAAAGCTTTATGTTTAAGAAAAAGCACCCACTTAGATGCAAACACAGCTAATCACCTGCTGAATTAATATGCCGACGTTACTCTGCTCTATCAGAACAATCTCCTTCCTTCTCCATCACCCTACACAGACTCCTGCAGAAGTTAAAATGCATAAAACTAAGGAATTTCAAAAGAACTTTTCAAAGGGCCTGCAGGTAGATTGGTTTTTAATGCTGCTTTTATTCCGTGTTTGCACCCTGCACCACTTTGTCTTGCAAAAATGTAGCATCTAAACCACCCCTGAAGCCTCTGGATTCCCACTCCCAACACTTCACAGAACGGACATAATGGCAAAGAGGAAAAAAAACCTCAAAACAAACAAAGCTCCCTCAGTTGCCAGACTTGAATGCCTTTAAGCAGCTTTTGTGTTCCAGAAAACATCTTGTTTCTTACCTCATACTGTGTTCTTGGAATAAGGCAGGAGTTCTGAACTCACAGAAATCAGAGAGATGCAGGGAGTCATGGTTCCTCTGCCAAAATCTCCAACTCCTGTGACTGAAAACACCATAAACACATATAAGGCTGAAACATTAACACTGAAAATAGTTTGATTTATACTTTCTAGCCAAAACACTGTTATCTTCTCCAAATCCTAAAGATTGGCACAGATTTACCTGAAGAGAAAACTAAATATTCATTTCTTACACAGCTAGTGCTTTTTGCACTTCTGCTAATCAGTCCAAATTTCTATTTCAGGCACTAAGTCTCTGGCTAATTTTGTATTTCAATTGAAAATTCATCTCTTAAAAACTTTTTAATTAGCACTTCTTTCAAGTTGTGTAATTGTTAATTAGTTGCTCTCTGTTAATTTCAAGTTTGCTGGCATAGTGCTTTGAGAATTTATAAATAGCCCTCTTCATATTGGTTTGCATTGTTGTAATGTGGCACATTACACACATATACCAGGGAAGGGAGTGGCATCCTCCTCAAATCAATTGCACTAATAAATCCTACAGATTATAAATTGAAACCAGGATGAACTCAGTAAAAATAATTAGGCTTTATAATTAGCTAATAATATAGGTTCATTTACTGTGGTGGGTTAGCCCTACCTGCAAACCATGTGCCCACCAAAGCTGCTCTATCACTCTCCTCCTGTTCCTCTCCTGGATGGGGGAGAGAAAATATGACAAAAGGTTTGTGGGTTGAGCTAACAGGGAGAGATCACTCAGCAATTACCATTACAGGCAAAGTAGATTCAGCTTGGGGAAAATAATTCCATGTATTGTCAATCTAAATCAGAGTGGGCTAACGTGAAATAAAACCAAATCTTACAACCAAATCTCTCGTTTCTTCCTGGGCTTACATTTCCTCCCCATTTTCTCTGCCTCCTCCCTCACAGCAGCGCAGAGGGGCAGAGAACAGAGTGTCAGTTCCTCACACATTGTCTCTGCTGCTCCTTCCTCCTCACACTCTCTCTCTGCTCCCCGGGGGGTCCCACCCGCAGGACATGTTTCCTCACAAACTTCTCCACGCTGGGTCCTTCCCACAGGCTGCAGTTCTTCCCTTTAACAGGGACCTCCAGGAACAGCCTGCGCTAGTGTGGGTCCCCTCAGGGCCACCAGTCCTGACAGCAAAACTGCCCAGGTGTGGGGTCCTCATCCTGCCAGGAGCCTCCTGCAGGGGGTCACAGCCTCCTTCAGGTAC
>NW_008672126.1:553-4641 GCF_000695815.1 Acanthisitta chloris | reverse complement strand
GAGCTGGAGATGATCAGAGCTCCCTCAGGGATGTTCCTACCAGCAGGACAAGCTCTTCCCACTCTGGAGAGCTCCAAATCCCTCAAAGTCCCCCCAGATCCCCCCAGATGTCTCCTGTCCCCCCAGGCCTCACCTCGAGCCTGCGGATGATCTCCCGCAGGGGCAGAGCCGACTCGTTCCCCCCGATGAAGGTTGTCGTGGGCAGGTGGAAAACCTTGTCCAGGTCGGATTCATCCAGGCCATAAAATCCTGCAGGATTCGTCCCAGAAGGAAGGAGGAGGATGGGATGGAGTCCCACCACGCGGAGAGGGATCCCAACGGGGAGGGAACACAGGGATGGGAGGAGATTGATCCCGAGGGGAATGAGCCGCCAAGCCAAGGACAAGGAAGGACACAGAGGTGGGAATTGCACAGGGAAAGGGATAAGGAGGGAAGGACACACAGGGATGGAGGTGAAGGAGAGTCCTGGAGAACCTTGAAGCACTGGAGATGCCTCAACACCCTCTGGAGCTCCTGGTCCTCCTTGAGGAACCCCAAAGCACTGGAGATGCCTCAACACCCTCCGGAGCTCCTGGTGCTCCTTGAGGAACCCCAAAGCACTGGAGATGCCTCAACACCCTCTGGAGCTCCTGGTGCTCCTTGAGGAACCCCAAAGCACTGGAGCTCCCTGGGTTGGTAGAAGGTGTCCAGGACAAGGTGGTGGCACTGGATTAGAGAAGGACACAGAGGTGGGAACTGTTCAGGGAAAGGGTTGGAGAAGGACACAGAGGTGGGAATTGTCCAGGGAAAGGGTTAGAGAAGGACACAGAGGTGGGAATTGTCCAGGAAAAGGGCTGGAGAAGGACACAGAGGTGGGAATTGCACAGGGAAAGGGATAAGGAGGGAAGGACACACAGGGATGGAGGTGAAGGAGAGTCCTGGAGAACCTTGAAGCACTGGAGATGCCTCAACACCCTCCGGAGCTCCTGGTGCTCCTGGAAGAACCCAAAGCATTGGAGATGCCTCAACACCCTCCGGAGCTCCTGGTGCTCCTTGAGGAACCCCAAAGCATTGGAGATGCCTCAACACCCTCTGGAGCTCCTGGTGCTCCTTGAGGAACCCCAAAGCACTGGAGCTCCCTGGGTTGGTAGAAGGTGTCCAGGACAAGGTGGTGGCACTGGATGGGCTTTAAGGTCCTTCCAACCCGACCCATGTCCATGGCTCATCCTCTGAGGGAGGAACTCCAGAGGCCTTGAGGAGCCTAGATCTGAGTGGAGATGTTGGGTTTGGTGTCTTCCACAGGAGAGACCTCCAGAACTGGGGGCCAAGGGTCTCCTCAAGCTTCCCAGTGACCACAGCAACCTCTTGGTGTGGGCCAAGCCCCAGAGAACATCTCTCACCTTCTGGAGCTTCCAGGGAAGCCTCAGGAGAAGCTTTCAGCCCTAGGGCACAAGGCTTGGCTGGAAGCCCTTGGCATGTTTTGGGGTGGACATTCCAAGGACCTTTGGGAGCTCTAACCATCTTTGCTTCTGCCTTGCTGCAGCTTCCAGCTCAACTTGTCCCTCAGACCAAACCAGGAGAAGACTTAGACGTTTAGGACCAACTAGGGATGTTGAGGCCTCATGAAGTCAATGTTCAGAGCAAGAGGAGGACTCCAACAAGCCATGGAGGAGAACACTCAGCATGACCAAGGCCAAGGAGGATCTCCACGGAGATTCTCCAGGTGAGAAGCATCTCCAGGATCCACTGGAGGATCTCCATGGAGGTTCTCTGGGTGAGAAACATCTCCAAGATCCACTGGAGGATCTCCATGGAGGTTCTCTGGGTGAGAAACATCTCCAAGATCCACTGGAGGATCTCCATGGAGGTTCTCTGGGTGAGAAACATCTCCAAGATCCACTGGAGGATCTCCATGGAGGTTCTCTGGGTGAGAAACATCTCCAAGATCCACTGGAGGATCTCCATGGAGGTTCTCTGGGTGAGAAACATCTCCAAGATCCACTGGAGGATCTCCATGGAGGTTCTCTGGGTGAGAAACATCTCCAAGATCCACTGGAGGATCTCCATGGAGGTTCTCTGGGTGAGAAACATCTCCAAGATCCACTGGAGGATCTCCATGGAGGTTCTCTGGGTGAGAAACATCTCCAAGATCCACTGGAGGATCTCCATGGAGGTTCTCTGGGTGAGAAACATCTCCAAGATCCACTGGAGGATCTCCATGGAGGTTCTCTGGGTGAGAAACATCTCCAAGATCCACTGGAGGATCTCCATGGAGGTTCTCTGGGTGAGAAACATCTCCAAGATCCACTGGAGGATCTCCATGGAGGTTCTCTGGGTGAGAAACATCTCCAAGATCCACTGGAGGATCTCCATGGAGGTTTTCTGGGTTAGAAACACCTCCAAGATCCACTGGAAGATCTCCATGGAGGTTCTCTGGGTGAGAAGCATCTCCAAGATCCACTGGAGGATCTCCATGGAGGTTCTCCAGGCATGAAGCATCTCCAAGCTCACACCTAGGTGAAGGATTCGAGTGGGGCCTCATCCCTCAAGGCTCAGGAGTAG
The DNA here is from genome assembly GCF_000695815.1 of Acanthisitta chloris. Taxonomy (NCBI): domain Eukaryota; kingdom Metazoa; phylum Chordata; class Aves; order Passeriformes; family Acanthisittidae; genus Acanthisitta; species Acanthisitta chloris. The sequence continues at coordinate 2,100 of NW_008672126.1, read as the reverse complement.
TGGGAGAAGGGGAGAAGAAGCTGATCCAAGAGTCCTGTGCTGCAGAGGGTTAATTAATGAGGCTGGTTAATTGCATACCTCCCACTGTCAGCACTCTCAGCCGCTCCTTGAACACTGCCAGGTCTGGGGGGCAGCAGGAGGAGGAGGAGGAGGAGGAGAAGGAGGAAGGAGAAGATAGAGAGATGCAATCAAAGTTAGTATCAAAACCCTCTGGAAGGGCAAAATTAGTCATGGAAAGCACAAGTTCACCCAAAAACGCAGTCAAGACCCACCAGAGGATGACAGGATGGAAGAAGACCAAGGATGGAGAATGACTAGGGTTGGAGGAAGACCAAGGATGGGATGGAGGATGACTAGGGATGGAGGAAGACCAAGGATGGAGAATGACTAGGGATGGAGGAAGACTAGGGATGGAGGATGACCAAGGATGGGAGATGACTAGGGATGTGATGGAGGATGACCAGGGATGGAGGAAGACCAAGGATGGGATGGAGGATGACCAGGGATGGGCTGGAGGATGACCAGGGATGGGATGGAGGATGACCAGGGATGGGATGGAGGATGACTAGGGATGGGGGAAGACCAAGGATGGAGAAAGACTAGGGATGGGCTGGAGGATGACCAGGGATGGGATGGAGGATGATTAAGGATGGAGGATGACTGAGCACTAGGTGGAAAGGAAATCCCAGTGGGAAGTCCAAGGGCATCAGACACTGGGGAGCAGTTGAGCCGCTGCATGGGTTGAGATCTCCTCTCAGGGGCACAGGGGAACAACCTGGGGATGGGAGGACAACTTGGGGATGGGAGGACAACCTGGGGATGGGGGGACAGCCTGGGGATGGGAAGACAACCTGAAGATGGGAGAACAACCTGGAGATGGGAGGACAACCTGAAGATGGGAGAACAACCTGGGGATGGGAGGACAACCTGGGGACAGAGGGACAACGTGGGGATGGAGGGACAGCCTGGGGATGGGAGGACAACTTGAGGATGGAGGGACAGCCTGGGGTGGCATCTGCACCTGCCATGGCCAAAGGGCATCGTCCTACCACGATGCATCACACCTTGCTTGCCCCAAGGAGGTTGTGGTTGCCCCAAGGAGGTTGTGATTGCCTCAAGGAGGCTCTGGTTGGCTCAGTTGTCAGTGTTCAAAGCCAGGTTGGATGAGCCTTGAGCAATCTGCTCTGGTGGGAGGTGTCCCTGCCCAGGGCAGGGGGTTGGGACTGGATGATCCCTAAGGTCCATCAGGAGCTGCTCGGAGAGGGTTTGCGGTTTTCCTCTGCTCAGAGGAGGAGGAGTTAATGAGCAGTTAATGAGCAGTTAATGAGGAGGACACAGCCATGCAGTGTCCCCTCTGGAGCAGCACTGGGTTAGGTGTCTCCAAGACTTCAATGCCCCTTGGGCTCCAAGAAAGGCCTTGGGAACTCTTCTCCTCGGGGTCAGCAGGGCCTGAAGGTGACCATGAGGGGACCTAGAGGTGCTGGGCCAAGCTGGGAGCTCAGGAGCTGCACCCACAACACTCTGGAGGTCCTCAAGAGCAGCAGGAG
>NW_008672126.1:0-450 GCF_000695815.1 Acanthisitta chloris | reverse complement strand
GAGGAGGAGGAGGAGGAGGAGCTGAGCAGGGTGAGGACAACCAAGAGAGGACATAGGGCAAGGCCAACTGAGGGTGATGATGGCTGAGGAACCTTCAGCCCTTCAATCCTTGGCCTGGGAGTGAAGAACCTAAGCAGCTGTGAGAGGCCAGAGAGGAGGAGGAGGAGGAGGAGAAGAAGGAGGAATTTTAGGAGAAGAAGAAGAAGAAGGAAGAAGAAGAAGAAGAAGAAGAAGAAGAAGGAGAAGAAGGAGAAGGAGAAGAAGGAGGAGGAGGAGGAGAAGAAGGAGGAGGAGGAGGAGAAAGAGGGAGAGGAGGAGGACGAGGACAAGGACGAGGAGGAGGAGGAGGACAAGGATGAGGAGCTGAGTAGGTCAGGGACAACCAGGGTGAGATCAGGGTAGGGAACCTTCACCCCTTCAACCCTTGGCCTTTCAGGGGTGGAGAACATC
>NW_008672125.1:22196-29263 GCF_000695815.1 Acanthisitta chloris | reverse complement strand
GGTTTGGAGGGACACTGGGGTAACCCCAAGGTGCTCAGTTCTGAGTGACCCCAGGGTTTTGGGGTGACCCTGGGGTGACTCTGGGGTTTAAGGTGACCCTGGAGTGGTCCAGGGTGCCCAGCTCTGGGTGGTCTCAGGATTTGGAAGGACCCTGGGGCATCCCTGGGGTGCCCAGTTGTGGGTGACCCCAGGGTTTTGGGGTGTCTGCATGGCCCTGGGGTGCCCATTTGTCCATGTCCAGCAGCAGCAGCTGGTGCCCCATTTGGGCATTTGGGTCCTGAGTGGGTGTGTGGGTGACCAGGGACACAAGGCTGGGGTGTTTTAGTCACCCCAGAGTGCCCAATTTGGGGTGTCCAGGTGGTCCCTGGGTGCTCAATTTGGGGTGTCTGGATGGTCCCAGAGTGCTCAGTTTGGGGTGTTTGGGTGGCCTCAGGGTGCCAAATTTGTAGCATCTATGTGGCCCCAATGTGCCCAGTCTGGAGTATCTGAGTGGTCCCACTGTGCCCAGTTCAGGTGGGGCTGTGGGTGCTGGGACAGGGAGGATCTGCCCCCGAGTGGGGGGTGCTGAGCCCATTCCCAGCCCCCCTGCCCCTCAGTCCAGGCCCTGAGGCTCAGGAAGCGTTGGGTGAGCTTTATTGCTGGTGCAGTGGCTGGGGTGGCGCACAACCGTACAAATCGAGGTGTCACAACAGGAAGGCACTGGGGGCAGGGGGGATGGCCCCAAACCCACCAGCCCCTCGAGCTGGTGCTGTCCCTGCTCCCCCCGGGGAGGATTTGGTTTCTGGGGGCTCTGAGAGTCCCCAAGCAGTGGTCAGGGGGTGCCCAGGATGAGATGCTCTGAGCCCCCAGCCCTGGCTCCCTGTGTCCCACCACCTCTGTCCCCTCCATCTCTGGCTGCTCCCTTCTCCAACGCCCCCATCCCACCTGCACCCCACAACCCTGCACCCACTGCTGTGCCTGAACCCCAAACCTCTCAGCCCCCCAGAGAGGCCTCGTGGTGGGACAAGCTGTGAACACGATGTTCATGGTGGGACATGATGTTCTGGGTGTCTCCTGCTTCCTCCCAAGGCTGGGGGTGCCCCTGCTCACCCCAGGCTGGACCCTGGATGGGGGTGCTAAGCCCCTTCATGGCTCTCCAAGGGGGTTATCCCATGAGGATCATCTCTGTGGGTCCCTGCTGTGTCCTTGGCATCTCCAACCAGAGCAGGGCTCGGTGCTGGCAGAAGAAAGAGCTTGAAGGCTTCACAACCATCACAGAAATAAATACAACGTCCTCCATCGTGTCCTGCGGGGCCTGTCCTGGTCCCCGTGGCCCAGAGAGGTCCCTGCTCCTCCAGTGGTCACTGCAGGTCCCCAAGGGTTGGCATGGAAACAGCCACGAGGAAGGGAAGTGTCCGGGGATGTGCCGTGGGCTGCGGGGGAAAGTCCTCCCGGTCCCTATTGCAGCAGCTTCGGCAACTCCACCTGGGGGAGAACATCCACAGCAGGATGAACGTCAGGGGGAGCAATGGGAGAGGGTGTGGGAACGGTCCTGCCGTGGCAGAGTGCCCAGAAATATCCTCCCTTTTCCCTGGGGGGATGCTCCAGGGACATTCAGGGCATGGTTAGATGGATACTGGGAAGGAATTCCTCCCTGGGAGGCACTGGCACAGGTTGCCCAGAGCAGCTGTGGCTGCTCCATCCCTGGTAGTGTTCCAGGCCAGGCTGGACAAGGCTTGGAGCAACCTGGGCTGGTGGAAGGTGTCCCTGTCCATGGCAGGGGATGGCACTGGGTGGTCCTGTAGGTCTCTGCCATCCCAACCAATTCCAGGATTCTGGAGACTCTCTGGAGCCAGGCTGGGAGACCTGGGGGTGTCCAGCCTGGAGAAGAGAAGCTCCAGGGAGACCTCAGTGCCCCTTCTAGTGCCTAAAGGAGCTCCAAGAGAGCTGCAGAAGGACTTGGGACAAGGGATGGAGGGATAAGACACAGGAAATGGCTTCCCACTGCCAGAGGGCAGGGACAGATGGGATATTGGGAAGGAATTCCTCCCTGTGAGGTGCTGAGGCACTGGCACAGGTTGCCCAGAGCAGCTGTGGCGGCTCCATCCCTGGGAGTGTTCCAGGCCAGATTGGACAGGGCTTGGAGCCACCTGTGCTGGTGGGAGGTGTCCCTGCCCATGGCAGGGGGTTGGAATGAGAAGATCTCTAAGTTCTCTTCCAACCCCAAACATTCCAGGATTCCATGACCTCTTTTTCTCTCTGGGCCAGACTGAGACACTCAGGGACACAAACCACCTGCAATGAGTGAGATGTTTCAAGGCCCCATGCTGGGACCAGTGTTGGAGGCACATCCTCTCCAGCCACCCTGGGCCACCTCCTGCCCCAGGGGTGAGGCCTCAGCCACACCAATACAGCAACAAGAACTCAGTGAGTCACAGCTTAAAGCTGACTCCTTCCTTGTGTGCCAACCTGGATCCTGGTGGACCTGTCCACTCCAGGAACTCTGCCAAGGGATAGATCTTCTCCTGTCAGATGCTCTGCCAAGGGATGGACCTGCTGATCCCACCTGATCTACAGGGATAGTGCTAAAGGATGGATCTGCCACCCCATGTGTTCTACCAAGGAATGGACCTGCTGATCTCATCTGATCTCCAGGGATGGTGCTAAGGGATGGATCTGCCACACCTGTGTTCTACCAAGGGATGGACCTGCTGATATCATCTGATCACCAGGGATGGTACTAAAGGATGGATCTGCCTACCATGTATGTCCTGCAAGGGATGGATCTGCTGATCCCACCTGCTCAGCAGAGCTGGGGCTGAAGGATGGATCTCCCACCCCATGTGCTCAGAAAAAGGATGGATCTGCCCCTGCACAGGAACTGGGACCATGAACACCCCACCCTGGAGGACAACCCTCACCTCTCCACTGCCCAAGTGACAACAGCCATGACCCTCAGCCCACAGGTGGACCCCACTGTGACCCCACACTTGCCTTCTTGAGCTGTTTGAGGTTGCTGTTGCGGATGGCTGCCAGGAGCTGGTCCCGTGAGTTCTTCTCCTGGCCTGGCAGTGCTTTGTCTCCCAACTTCCTCTGGGTGGCTGGAGAGAGGGAGTTCTTCAGGTTCTCATTGATCATCAATGGTGGAGCAAGTGGAGGAGGAGGTGGGGGTGGAGCAGCAGGTGCTCCCCCTTTCTTGGGAGAGTTTTTGGGGGAACCCTTGGGTGATGGCTGTGGGGATGCCTTGGGTGACCCCTTTGGCAGTGCTCCAGCCTTGGGCACCTCCAGGAGGTCCTTCTTCTCGCCCTTCTCCTGGGCCAATTTCTGCTCCTGGAGGCGTTTCTGCCTCTGCCTGTCCATGTTGCGGCTCAGCAGGTTGGTGACAGTCATGCGTGGCCCTGCCAGCTCGAAGTGGTAGCCCAACTTCAGCAATGTGGTGTTCTCCTTCAGCAGCTTGGCTATCTCCATCTCTGTCTTCCCCCCACAGATGTGTCTCTGGTTGTGGAACCTCAACTCTGTCAGGGTGTTGTTCTGCAGCAATGCCCTGAAGATGGCCAAGATGCCTTTGCCTGTGATGTGGTTGGAGTCCAGGTTGATGCTGGTCAACACCTTGTTGGACTTGAGCATGATGGAGATGGCAAAGGCCACGTGGTCATCAGCACGAGTGTTGGCCAAGGCAAACACCTTGACCACGGTGTTGAACTCCAGGGCCTCGGTGAAGCGCACCAGGGTCTCGTTGTTGATGCAGTCCGAGTTGTTGACATTGACCTCGGTGACCTCAGCGTCGTTGTTCTTCACCTTCTCGATGAGCTCGTCGAAAATGCTGGAGGCTTCATCCTCCTTGGCCTGATCTGTGGACGTGGGCTTGGAGGGGCTGCTGCCAGCTCCAGCCTTGGCCTCCTGCTTCTTCTCCACCACCTTTTCTGCCTCTGCTTTGGGTTTCTCCTCCTCTGCCTTGGATTTGTTCCCAGCTGATCCCTTTTCCTCTTTTTTTTCCTCCTTTTCATTCTTACCTTCTCCCCCTGTGTCTTTCTCTGCCTGTTTCTTTGGGTCTGAACTCTTCTCCTCCTCCTTTTTGTCCTTCCCTGTGTCCTTCTTGGATGCTGAATCCTTTTCTTCTTCCTTTTTGTCCTTCTCTGTCTCCTTCTTTGCTGATGAGCTCTTCTCTTCCTCCTTTTTATCCTTTTTATCCTTCCCTGCTTCCTTGTTTTTTAAATCCAGGCCCTTCTCTTCCTCCTCCTTTTTATCCTTCCCTTCATCCTTCTTGGATGCTGAGCTCTTCTCCTCCTTGTCCTTCCCTGTGTCCTTCTTCAAGGCCGAACCCTTCTCTTCCTCCTTCTTGTCCTTCCCCAGCAGCTTCTTCTCCATGGCCTTGACTTTATCATTGATGACTTTGTCTTCTTTGCTCTTGGGCTCAGCCTCAGCTTTCCCTTTGGTGTCTATTTTCTGAACACTTTCCTCCTTTTTAGAGTCTTTTCCCCCTTTGCTGTCTTTTTTCCTCTCCAGGTCTTTAGAAGGAGGTTCCTTTACCTTTTCTTCTTCATTCTTGTCTCCCTTATTCTTGCTCAACCTGCTTTCCTGAGGAGAGAAAACAGCTGGATGTTAGACACAGGTCCCTTCAACCTCCAGATGTGCCACCCCAGCCTCACTGTCACCAAATCTGTACCTCTGCCACACAGGAGCACCCACAGATGTGCAGGAGGACACAGGTTTGGTCTCAAGAACGTCTTAGACCACACCTGAGAGGGATGAGCTGCCCTGAACCTAGTGGTTCCCCACTGAGAACATCATGCAAGGTCCCAGGAGGCACCAGGGAGGTGCCATGGGGCCACAAGGACAGTTTGCACCAGGTTTGTGCCACAGCAGGGGGCAGATTCATGGAGAGGTCACTTCAGGTGGGTCAGCAACCTACTCCAAGTCTTGGTGCATGATTTGGGTCACCTGGACAAGCCATGCAGCCTCCAGAAGGGACAGGCAGAGGCAAAGCAAGGGCAGGATGAGGCAGAGAAGGAATGGGATTGTCCTAGAAAATGAGATGTGCAACAGTGCCCACTCGGGTGATGTGGTATCTTCCCACTGCCAGAGGGCAGGGATGGATGGGATATTGGGAAGGAATTCCTCCCTGTGAGGTGCTGAGGCACTGGGATGGATTTCCCAGAGCAGCCCTGGCTGCTCCATCCCTGAGAGTGTTCCAGGCCAGGTTGGACAGGGCTTGGAGCAACCTGGGCTGGTGGAAAGTGTCCCTGCCCATGGCAGGGGGTGGGATAGGATGATCTTTAAGGTCCTTCCAACCCAACTGAGTCTGGAATTCCATGCCATGAGACACCTCCACTCCCATGGAGAGGAGCCAACGTTGCCAACAGGTAACTGAAGGCACTCAGACCTCTGACCCTGGGACCAAGTTTGCTAAACAGAGGAGTATCCCACCATAAATTCCGCATCAGGGTTTGGCAATTTAAACGTTCTTTTCCCTTCTCCACAGCTGAGGAACCCACAGCTCCTGCTCCTCACCATCTTTGGCTCATCATCTTTGCCAAGAGGAGTTTAGGCCTCCAGAGAAAGGAGGAAAGAGGATGCTGCTGGGAGATGCAGTTGTGATGCCTTTATGATGTCTCTGGACCATCTCGGGGCTAGGACAGTACTGTGGCTTCACTCAGTGCCTGGAACCCTCAAATGTGAGTTCAGACCCCACAATGTGCAGTCAGAGCTGGTCTCCTCCTCCAGGTGATGCCCTGGTCATGGTGTCTTCCCCATCCACCACCCTGTGGTGTCCATGCTGGGCAGTGTGTGACTCTGCCTTCCTAGTACACAGCATTTCTGGCCCTCAGGGCCTGATTTCTTGTGGAAAGATCTGTCCTGGCTGTGAGCAGAGCAGCCCTGGGGACTGTTTGTACCTGGCATGTAAACAGATGCCATCAGGGATGAGGAAGATGTTTATTTAGTTAAGAGATTTTTTGGCTCCTCTGTACAGACCCAAACAGGCACAGGAAGGCACATGCCAGACCCTACAGAGCCCATCTGGGTGTCCTCACACTACTGCTACCAACATCAAGGGTCAAGGAAGGCACTTGACAGACCCTACAGATCTCATCTGGGTGTCCTCACACCACTGCTGCCAACCCCAAGGGTCAGGGAAGGCATATGACAAACCCTACAGGGTCCATCTGGGTGTCCTCACATTACTGCTGCCAACCCCAAGGGTCAGGGAAGGCACATGCCAGACCCTACAGGATACATCTGGGTGTCCTCACACCACAGCTGCCAACCCCAAGGATCAGGGATGGGGCTCCCAGGGGTGCCCCAATGTCAGCACCTCCCTGTCCTGGGAGCTGCAGGTGGTGTCACCTTCTGGCATAGAGCTGGTGGTCCTCCTCACTGAGAGGTGTCCCAGGGCTAGCATGCTGTAAGGATGCTCAGTGACATCCCAAAGTACCTCAGTGGAGGAAGAGCCAGGTCAGGGTGCTGGGCAGGAGGAGTGTGTGGAATGAGGAATGCTGTCCCACCACCCCTGCCCATGGTGGCTCTCAAAAGTGTCCCAGGGGTGTGTACTCCTGTCCATCTCCATCCCTTGGTGGAGACTGGGGACATCCCTAAAGCCATGTCAGACCCTACTCTGGGCCCTGCTCGAGGCCACATGTGTGCCCAGGAGGGAATGTCCTTTCGTCCCCTCCTGCCCTCACACCCATCCCTGTGCTCTCAGTGTGTCTCACCACCTCAGTCCCTCTGCAGGTGCCATCCCTGGGTGGTGACACCAGCCCAGTACTGGTGATGGTGCCAAAGACCTCATCTCCAGGCTGGAAGTGCAGCTCTTGGAGCTCAGCAGCAGATTTGAGTGCAGGGGATGAAGGAGAGAGAAATTGTAGCATCATGGTGTGTTAAGGCATTGGAATGGACCTTAAGAGAGCATCTAGTTCCAACCCCCTGCCCTGGGCAGGGACACCTCCCACCAGAGCAGGTTGCTCAAGGCTTTAGCCAACCTGGAATGAACATTGCCAGGGCTGGGGCAGCCACAACCTCCTTGGGGCAACCACAGTCTCTCTGGGGCATCCACAACCTCGTTGGGGCAACCACAACCTCTGCATCCACAA
>NW_008672125.1:17201-22171 GCF_000695815.1 Acanthisitta chloris | reverse complement strand
GACCCTCTCTGGGCCATCCAAACCCTCCTGGGGCCAACCCCACCCTCCTTGGGTCAACCACAACCTCCCTGAGGCATCCACAACTTCCTTGGGTAACCTGTGCCAGTGTCTCACCACCCTCACAAGAAAAAACCCCCCTCTTCCTAATATCCAATCTAAATTCCCCTCTTGCAATTTATCCCCATCCTTCTCTTGATCCCTTGGTCGTCCTCACAGCCACCAGCACATCTCCTGCATCCCAGGCCACCAGCCAGGCCATCCTGAGTCCTTCCTCCTCACTTCTCTGACATATTTACCTTGGGTCCCTTAGAAACCAGCAGTGCTGCATCTCCTCTGTGCCATTCCCAGTTCCAGGAGCACCATTATTAGGGGAATATTTTTCCACAGAGTGTCAGCCCTTTAAAAATAAGCCTAAAGCAAACAGGCTTGGACTTGGCTGATTAATCACCAGTGTTTTGATGAACTGAAATGCCTCCCCATTTCCTCTAAATAGACTCAAATGAGCATTGCCATGGCTGCTTAGCATTTGGAACCCTCCAAGCCACTCAGATGTTGCCTTAAAAGGCAAAGGAGATTGGGAAGTTCTTGCCTGGAATCTCTGAGTGCTTGCAGTAACGCTCTGGTGCTCAGGGAGGGATGGAGGGGTTGGATGGGGTAGGGATGGGGGAGAGGGGGTGGTGGTGGAGGGAGGGTCTCATGTCCTGCTCTGAATGCCCCAAAGGTCCTGTTGGAGGAGGAAATTGGTGGGTTAGTGGTGGTTATTGATCTGGGTGGTCAGCAGGGTCGGGGGGGCATGGGAGGGCGAATAAAGTGGGTTTGTGAGGGAAAGGGGAACAGGAGAGGAGAAAGGAAGAAGATTAGGAGGAGGAGAGGAGAAGAGAAGAGAAGGAGGGGGAGGAGCAGGAGGAGAAGAAGAAGGAGAGGAATAGGAGAAGGAGGGGAGGAGGAGGGGTGGAGGAGGAGAGAAGGAAAGGAGAAGAAGAAGGAGAGGAGAGGAGAGGAGCAGAGAGGAGAGGAGAGGATAGGAGAGTAGAGGAGGAGAAGGAGAAGGAGAAGGAGAAGGAGAAGGAGAAGGAGAAGGAGAAGGAGAAGGAGAGGAGGAGGAGGAGGAGGAGAGGACAGGATAGGATGACAGGCACAGGAGAGCAGAGCAGAGCAGGGCAGAGGTTACCTAGGGACTCACAAATGCTGTCCCCAAGCTGAGGGAAGGGGCACTCAGTGGCCTGGAGGCTGTTGTTATGTCAGTCCTGGCAGAGAGGACGTATGGAAATGCATCTGGGGACGTTTTGCCTCTGGAAGGAGCCAAATCTCCCCAGCCCGCAGCTATTTTCAGACCCATGTCCTGGGAAGAGTCCCTCACGGCCCTGAGGACTAGGCTGAGCGTCCTGCCCTGGCCACGTGCTCTCCTCAGCCAGAGAACAAGCTGTGAGGACAGAAGCCTTGGGGGTCATGTGCTGCCACACAGCTCTGTGCTGCCTCCAGGGAGATGTGTCCCATCAGGGCTCAAGGAGGGCTTGACTGAAAGGGGAGCAGCTAGAAGGCCCCAAGATGCTGGAGCAAGTCTAGAGGAGGCCACAGAGATCCTCCAAGAGCTGGAGATCCTCTGTCCTGGAGCCAGGCTGGGAGAGCTGGGGGTGTCCAGCCTGGAGAAGAGAAGCTCCAGGAATACCTCAGAGCCAGAGGGACTTGGGGCAAGGGATGGAGAGACAGGACACAGGGAATGGCTTCCCCCTGCCAGAGGGCAGGGACAGGTGGGATATTGGGAAGGAATTCCTCCCTGTGAGGTGCTGAGGCACTGGCACAGGTTGCCCAGAGCAGCTGTGCCTGCTCCATCCCTGGGAGTGTTCCAGGCCAGGTTGGATGAGGCATGGAGCAATCTCAGCTAGTGGAAGGTGTCCCTGCCCGTGGCAGGGGATGGGATGAGCCTTAAGTTCCCTTCAACCCCAGACCAGTCTGGGATTCTGTGAACTAGTCGTGGAGGCTCCAGTGTGAGGGTCACTGCTGGGGACACTTGTCATGCTGCACCCCAGGAGAAAAGGGCACTGTGAGCAAAACATCTTAGGCCAAACCTGCTCCTGCAGCTCATGTTGAAATGGCTCCAGAAAGAGTGAACTCAGCCTGCACCCCTGACACTGAGTCAGTCTCTGATGTCACCTGCAGCTCTGGTGGCCTCTGGAAGCCAAGTGTGAGATATCACTCCCAGATGTGAGGTATCACCTCCCAACATCACTCCCAGCAGTGGGACATCACCTCCCACAGCTGTGGGACATCACCTCCAGGTGGGAGACATCACCCCTCAACATCACCCCCAACTGTGAGACATCATCCTCCAGCTGTGGGATGTCACTCCCAGCTGTGGGACATCACCCCCTGATGACACTAGAGTCTCAGGAGCACAACAGGGGACTCCTGAGCCAGAATTGGGCCCATCCCAACCACCAGCACCTCTGGGAAGTCCAGGCTCAGCTCCAAGGTGGCTGATGGTGATCTCTACACGTGCCCTGAGGCCCACCAGAGCCAGAACCCTTCTCCTGTGACCCTGTGCCTCCTCCTCTCCAGGCTGGCTACCTGGTGGCTTTGGCCTCCAGGGCTGCAGGGCTGGGGGACAACACCAAGGCCAGGAGGTTGTCCCTCTTCCCAAGCCTCTGCTGGGATAGCAAACTGCTCCTGCTGGGAGGACATTTCCCAGGTCATCTCTTGGCAGGACATGGCTTAGGCCACACATACCAAGCAGCACAGCTCCATCAGTCCCACATAAATCCTGAGGGATGGAAGGCTTGGAGGTGGGACAGGAGGGGAAGGCCAGGGATGAGGGAAGACCTCTGAGAGACATACAGACAGCTCATCAACATCTGTTGGTCAGCTGGAGGGTCCCAGACCAGACTGGGGAGGGAGGAAAGTTGCGTTTGGATATTTGAAAGGGGTTGAGGCATAATTATGGATCCATAACTAATGAGCCAATCTGGTCTCACCACCTGAGGGTTTCAGCCTGTCCTACATGTCCTGCTGAGTCCTACAACGTCTCCAGACCCACCAAAAGACTCTGAGATGGAACCACAGCCCTAACCTTGAGCATCTCTATCACCCTCTGGGACACCTACCTACCTGCATGGACTCTAAGGACCTCAATGTCCTCTCCATCCTGCCAGGCCACCCTAAATCCCAGCCAGGGCCAGTTAGTGAGGCACCACCACCCTCCAGTGTGACCTGGGGGCTGAGGAGCCACCTGAGAGCTCTCAGAGGACAGATATGCCCCCTGGGACTATCCCACTGCATGGAGAAGCCCCTTGAGGTGACCAGTGGGCAAAGACAGGTGATTTGCACGTGGGTTGATCTTTCTGGGTGCTGGGTACCTGTTCCTGTCACACTCCAGGCAGAGCAGAAGTTTGCTAGTGTCAAAATGATACCACTCCAAGCTGCCCAAGTCACTCCTTCCCTCCATTCCTCAGGAGTTTTGAGGAACTCAGGGACAACTCAGAAACAAGGACACTCCTGGAAAGAATGTTGTGCCCTTTGCTGAGTCCTGGCAGCTGTTAATCATGGATTGCCAGAGACCACCAGAGGATGTGGGATCATCTGCTCACTCTGGGACACACAGGACAACCCTCCTGGTCCTGGGACACCCAGGCCAACCCTGTGGTCCTCAGCTGAGAGCAACCACCAGGGAGAGTGTGGTGGGAGACTCTTCTCACACCCTGCCAAGCTCTGTGGGCCCTGTTGGCTCCTTGGTTTGTCCTGGGACACCCAGGTCTACCCTGTGGTCCTTAGCTAAGAGCAACCACCATGGAGAGCATGGTGAGAGACTCTTCTCCACACTGCCAGGCTCTGTGGGCTCCTTGGTTTGTTCAGAGACACCGAGGTCAACCCTGTGGTCCCCAGCTGAGAGCAACCACCATGGAGAGTGTGGTGGGAGACTCTTCTCACACCCTGCCAAGCTCTGGCCCCTCTGGCTCGCTGGTAGAACCATTCCCAGGCTGCAAAGAGCTTCTCACTTGGCATGTTTGGATTCTTTTGGCATGAAGCAAAGCTGAGAGGACCTTGGCTTGCATGACCCTCAGGCATGCTCTGTGTGCTGAAGCCCAGAGGGATGTAAACAAGTCCCTGCCCTGTGCTGCCTCTGTTATTTTAACGAGGAGCTCAGTTTTTCCCCTTCCCTTCTGCCCAGACCTCCGTGATCCCAAAGTTCTCTGTCTCTTGGCACATCCCAGGCCAAGGACTGGTAAAAATGCTGTTTCTGAGTAGTTCTCCAGGGACTGCAGAGCTTCTGGCCCTGCCTTGAGTCTTGTTTGCCTGCATTAAGGCTGAGAACAAACATCACCACTGGGTTTCCTTTAATAGAAGAGCTCCAGCCCTTCCATGGAGCCTTTTCCAGAGAGCCTTAAAGCCACTGGATACTCTCCAAACAGAAAACTCTCCTTCCCTAACAAAATCTAGGTTAAAAGTCAGGGTTTTCCCTTCTATCCACTGTATTCCCAGACCCTGGATATTCCCAAGTGAGACCTGTTCTCTGGTCTGCTCCTCCTTGGCAGAGGTTGCACTCCTGAACTCCAAGGATTCACACCATGGACACCTCCAGGCTGGATTTCTGCCTAGCACACTTTGTGGGAAGCCCAGGAAGAGCATTCCTTGGATTTTTAGGAGCAGGAGAACAGCAATTCAGTTGTAGCAAGCCCTAAATCCTATCTCCATCCTCTGTGTCCTGGAGGTGGATGCTCAAGGAGCAGGACTCTGCTCCCAGTCTCCTGGGAAGGCATGGAAAACATCTCCAGGCCCCTTGGTGGTGCAGGAATCCCATGGATCCCATCAGGCAGCGCATGGGACCATCACAGACACCCCATGGCATCACTGGTGGAAACAGGCACCAGGTGTGGGAGGATGAATCAAGGAATTTGAAGCAGATAAGATGAGCTCCAGACCTGGGGGTCAGTCTGAAAAATCAGAGCTGGTTTGTTGATCATTCATGGAATCAC
>NW_008672125.1:0-16858 GCF_000695815.1 Acanthisitta chloris | reverse complement strand
GTTGCTCTGAGGTCTCCACACAACCTTCCCTTCTCCAGGCTGCACAGCCCCAATTCTCTCAGCCTGTCCTCATAGGGAAGATGCTCCAGTGCTCTCATCAGCTCCTTGGCCTCCTCTGCACTTGCTCCAACAGCTCCATGTCCATGCTGGGGACACAGGAGCATCAGGCTCTGGCACCACGTGGGAGCTCCATCTCAGCACACAGCACTTGGTGAGATGGAGCTGAGTCTGCCAGGGCTCACCAGCTCAGGTTCTGAGAAGCTGAGATGTGCAGCTCCCTCTCCTCTGTGGGAGGCTCTCATGGCTATGGGTCCAGGAGGTCCTTGGAGCAGCATCCAGAGTAAATCCTGACCCAAATATCATCATGTCTCAGCCCTGAGCTACTCAACAAAACATCAGTTATCTGCAGGCACCAGAACTCCTCTGTGCCCTTGGCTGTCACCTCTCTGCTTGTAGTTCATGGAATCATGGAATCACAGAATATTTTAGGTTGGAAAAGGCCTCTGAACCCAATGAGTCCAACCATTCCCTCAGCACTGCCAAAGTCACCACTGACCACATCACCCAGTGCCACATCTACATGGCATTGACACCTCCAGGGCTGGTGACTCCACACTGAACAACCCGTTCCATAAAGAAATGTTCCTCATATCCAGCTAGAACCTCTCCTGGCACAGCTGGAGGCTGTTTCCTCTTGCCCTGTCCCTTGTTCCCTGGGAGCAGAGCCTGATCCCCACCTGGCTACACCTCCTGTCAGGGAGTTGTAGAGAGCGAGAAGGTTCCCCTGAGCCTCATTTTCTCCAGGCTGAGCCCCTACAGCTCCCTTGGGAGTTCTCCAGACCATCGTCCTCGTGCTTCAGCCCCTTTCCAGCTCCATTCCCTGGCCACACTCAGCCCCTCAATGTCCTTGTAAGTTGCCCAGAACTGTCCCCAGGCCTAGAGGTGCCTCAGCAGTGCCAGCACAGAGGGACAACCACTGCCCTGTCCCATTACCATACCATGACTGGTACAAGGTGTTGCTTCTCCAGCTCCAGTTCCTGACTGGTTCCAGCCCAGTTTCCCCCTGCCCTGTGCAGAGGAGAGGTCAGAGCAGATTTCATGTCTCTCCATAGTGTGGTTGTCCCTGCTGTCACCTCTCTCCACACCTTGACTTCCAAACCAGCTCCCTGACACCTACTGCCCTGCTCAGGGAGGTCCCCTCACTCCTCCTGCCACCATTCCCACACAGCTAAGGGTGGGCTGGAGCCATCCCACCAGTTAATCCCAGTGTCCTGCTGGGAGCTGAGTCACCAGGATGGTTTTAGCACACACATGATGTCCTAGAAAGCGATACATAGGGATCCTGATCTCCTCCTCCTCCTCCTCCTCCTTCTCCATATCTATTTATCAGCTCAACATAAACACACACTAAACCTCCTGAGCAGCTCAGTCCATATAAGCCAAACACTCCAAGCATTTCCATGGATTTATCTGCATCCCAGTGGTGATTTATGTAAATAGACAACTTAGATTTTACCCTTTTTTTCCCCCCCCAGATTGACTATAAATCCAACTTTTGGCTCTGTTTGTGCCCTTAGATGGACTGTGGAGCTCCCACAGTGTGAATCCAGCATCACTGGAAACGTTCTGTGCTGTCACTTGGCCTTGGTCACACAAGGAAAAACAAGGAAAACAAGGCTGTGGATGCTCCAAGGAGGCTGTGGATGCCCCAGGGAGGCTGTGGATGCCCCAACCCTGGCAGTGTTCATTCCAGGTGGGCTAAAAACTTGAGAAAACAGGTCTGGTGGGAGGTGTCCCTGCCCAGAGCAAGGAGTTAGCACTGGATGATCTCTAATATTCATTCCAACTCCTTAACACACCATGAAACAATGAAAGGCTGAGAGCTGGGGGTGTCCAGCCTGGAGAAGAGAAGCTCCAGGGAGACCTCAGAGCCCCTTCCAGTGCCTCAAGGGGCTCCAGGAGAGCTGCAGAGGCACTTGGGACAAGGGATGGAGGGACAGGACACAGGGAATGGCTTCCCACTGCCAGAGGGCAGGGACAGGTGGGATATTGGGAAGGAATTCCTCCCTGTGAGGTGCTGAGGCACTGGCACAGGTTGCCCAGAGCAGCTGTGCCTGCTCCATCCCTGGGAGTGTTCCAGGCCAGGTTGGATGTGGCTTGGAGCGCCCTGTGCCGGTGGAAGGTGTCCCTGCCCATGGGATGAGATGGGATTTAAGGTCCCTCCAGCCCAAACCAGTCAGGGATTTATGATTCTATGGACTTGATGATCTTAGAGGTCTTTTCCAACCACAGTGATTCCTGATGAGGGAAAAGCTTGAGACCTGCCCAGGACATAGGTAAAAGAATGAGAAGAGCTGGAAATTGGTGAGAACTATTGGAGTGTAGTTAGAACCTGCTGATAAACACAACAGCACAGTTGAAAGATGTGTGAGGCACAGACTGGGAGATGCTTAAAGGATGCTACAACCACTTCTCTCCCCTTGGTTGCTATTTCCCTTGATTCTGTCCCAGGTAGTTAAATTAAGTCCTTCCCAAGGAGTTTGAGATCCTTCTCCATGGCAGTAGGACCTGCTGGGCTCTGGCCCCAGCATCCTTCAACTATGGATTAAACAAACCCTCTAATGTTTGCTTTTCCTTCCTCATCCAAACCAGGCCATGAGGAACCTGTACCACCACTCACTGCCAGCTGTGTTCAGCCTGCAGCAGAGAGCCTGGGGACACAGCACAGTGTGGACATGTGTCTGGACATGGTTCCTGGATATTCCCAGGAGCCTGCAGGGATATGGATGCATGGATCTGGGCCAGGAGAGGTCCTGCCTGCACAGGAGTGCACATGGGTAGTTGAATATCCAAGAGGAAGTAGAAAGGTGGTGGAAGATACCTGAGTCACCTCAGCTTCTCCTGTGGGAAGAGAGTTCAGCCTTCAGGAGGCAAAAATATAGAGACCAGATGCACTCTGAACATCTGGCCTAGCTGGGCACATCTGCCCTGGCATCCAATGTCCCCTGTTCAGAGCCTTCTCCTACAAGAAACTCAACCCTGGGCTTCCATGGGAAGAAATACACACCACATGTATCTTGGAATGGGTTTGTGGCCCTGGAATGACTCTGCTCCCTCATGCAGCTTCCCTGCATTCCCACCCAATCCATGCCTGAAGCTGAATGAAACCAGTGCAGCCTCACTGGGAGGCAGACTGAGACCTCTGGTGGGATTGGGACATCCAGGTGTCCTCTCCTTGCAGGTGAAGTTCAAGGAGGGTTTGGACAATGCACTCAGGCACATGGAATATCACTTTGGGGTGGTATTTGGTGGTTGTCCATGGGGATGTCCTGTGCAGGGCCAAGAGCTGGACTTGGTGGTCCATGTGGATCCCTTCCAGCTTGGGATAGTCTATATTTCTATGTGCCTAGGGAAGGAGGCTCCGTCCCTTCCCAGGGAAGACCGTGGTGCTGGAGAAGGAGAGCACAAGGAGGAGCTGCCTCTGCCACCAGTGCTCAGTCGTTTGGGAGCTACCAGAACCCTTGAGGAGAGGCCAAGTGGGAATCCAAGTGAGCAAGCCAGCTGTGCTCCAGGTAATCCACCCACTGGTTAACCATGGACTCCCTACTGCCCATTTGAGGTCAGAGTCAATGAAGTCTGCACTGCCATGGCAGTGTATTAGGACAGCTGAGGTGCAATGTAACCCACCTTCTGTTTCACACATCCAATGCTAACAGAAACAGCACTAATACAACACTTCCAGAAGGTCACTGCTACAATAACAGCAATTATTTACCTCAGTTACCCCACGAATTCCTTCCCAATATCCCATCTGTCCCTGCCCTCTGGCAGTGGGAAGTAATTTCCTGTGTCCTGTCCCTCCATCCCTTGTCCCAAGTCCCTCTGCAGCTCTCTTGGAGCCCCCTGAGGTGCTCAAAAGGGCTCTGAGGTCTCCCTGGAGCTTCTCTTCTCCAGGCTGGACACCCCCAGCTCTCCCAGACTGGCTCCAGAGCAGAGGGGCTACAGAATCCTGGAATGGTTTGGGATGGAAGGGACCTACAAAACCACCTAGTCCCACCCCCTGCCATGGGCAGGGACACCTCCCACCAGTGCACATTGCTCCAAGCCCTGTCCAGCCTGGCCTGGAACACTCCCAGGGATGGAGCAGCCACAGCTGCTCTGGGCAACCTGTGCCAGTGACTCAGCACCTCACAGGGAGGAATTCCTGCCCAATATCCCATCTAGCCCTGCCCTGTGCCATCTTAATGCCTTGGCTTCAACTTCACAACATGTTTCTAACCCAAATCCCTCTCTCATCATGTCTTTGCCTGTGACAGCAAAGAGCCATGAGCTATCAGAAATCATCTCTTCAGGTATCTACTCATGAATCTTGGTCCAACTGTGGCTCCTGTGGCACACAGACCTAGGAGAAGACCTTGTTGAGCACACCCAGAGAGGCACTGCCCAAGGCACTCGGCTGAGCTGATACTTCCACTCACTAACAACTCCAAATGAAGACTAATTAACAAAAGCATCACCAAGATGTGGATTTGGCTGCTCAGCACAGAGAGGTTAGGGCAAAGCTCAGGTCTATTTTGGGCTGTTTATAATCTGCTTCCTAGTTACCCAAGTTTGCCCTTTTCATCACTAAGAAGATGTGTTATTATGTAGTCACAATATTTCTAAATATACTCTCTCCTCCCAATATTCAGGAGGGATTGGGGTGTCTGGAGACAGTCCAAGAACAGTCCAAGAACTGCAAGAACAACAGTGAGATGGGAAGAAACAGTTTTTCCCTCTAAAACATTTTGTTGGGCACTTTGGAGGAATTCCTGCACTTCCCAGATAACAATCATAGACTCAGAGTGTGTTAAGGGGTTGGAAAGAATCTTAGAGATCATCCAGTGCCAACCTCCTGCTCTGGGCAGGGACACCTCCCACCAGAGCAGGTTGCTCAAGGCTTTAGCCAGCCTGGAATGAACATTGACAGGGTTGGGGCATCCATAACATCCCTGGACAACCTGTGCCAGTGTGTCACCACCCTCACAGGGAAAACTTCTCCCTAAGATCTAATCACAATTTCCTCTGTCAATTTCTCCTCATTCCTCCTGGTCCTGTCCCTGCAGTTCTTAACCAAGAGTCCCTCTGCAGCTTCCTTGGAGCCCCTTCAGCTCCTGGCAAGTTGCTCTGAGGTCTCCACACAACCTTCTCTTCTCCAGGCTGCACAGCCCCAATTCTCTCAGCCTGTCCTCATAGGGAAGGTGCTCCAGTCTCTCATCAGCTCCTTGGCCTCCTCTGCACTTGCTCAAACACTTCCATATCCTTGTGCTGTTGGGGACACAGAGCTGTGTGCAGCACTCCAGGTGTGGCCTCAGCAGAGCAGAGCAGAGGGGGAGACCTCTGCCCACACTCCTGTGGCTGCAGCCCAGGCCTGGGTTGGTTTCTGGGCTGTGAGCACACACTGAGCTCATGAGGAGTTTGGCATCACCATCACCCCTAAGTCCTTCTCCCAGGGCTGCTCTCCCCCAGCCTAGAGGAGTGTCTGGGCCTGCCCTGCCCCAGGGCACTTGGTTTTGTCCCACTGGGCATTGCACAAAGAGGGGCAAAGGAGGGGTGGAAGAGCAGCAGGAAGGAGAGCAAATGATGGAGAGACAGGAGGAGGTTGGGTCAGTGTGGTGCCAACCCTGCTGTTCTGTCCCTGGTCCTGGCAGGACTGAACCTCATGGAGGTCACCAAGGCTAAGTGTAGATCCTGCACGTGGGTTGGGACAATCCCAAACACAAATCCAGGCTGGGGGATGAATGGATTGACAGCAGCCCTGGGAGAAGGACTTGAGGTGTTTGTGGGTGAGAAGATCAACATGTCTGAGCCATGAAAGCAGAACCTCCTGTGTGCTGAGATTCTGTGAACCACGGACAGTCAAATTCTCTGTAGTTCAAGGACAAGACTCTCCCTCTTGTCTCTTCCTACTAAAGAGACATTCTAGACACAGGATAATATCTTCCAGGTGTTCCCAGGGCAGCTCCCACTGGGGCTGGAATGGACAGGGATAGGATGGATATGGCAGGAGAGACCATCCCCCACCTCTCTCCAACCCCTGTCAGGGAGTTGGAGAGAGCCATGAGGTCACCCCTGAGCCTCTTCTCAAGGCTGAGCAGACCCAGCTCCCTTAGCCCTTCCTCAGGTGTTCTAGCTTTCATGAACCTCATTGGACATGTGTTCTATGTGTTCTAGCCCTTTTTTGCCCTCGTTACCCTTCTCTGGACTCTCTCCAGTGCCTCAGTGTCCTTTCTGCAGTGAGTGCCCAAACCTGACCCCAGCACTGAGCTGTGACCTCCCCAGTGCCCAGTCCAGGGGGATGAGCACTGCCCTAGTCCTGCTGCCACACTGTCCTTGCTCCAGGCCAAGATGCCCTTGGCCTCCTTGGCCACCTGGTCACACTGTTGGCTCACACTGAGCTGCTGCCACCAGCACTGCCAAGTCCCTTTGTGACCAACACCTCTCCAGCCTCTCCTCCCCCAGCCTGGAGCTCTGTGGGGGTTGTTGTGTCCCAAGGGCAGGACCAGCACTGAGCCTGACTGACCCTCCTGCAGTTGTCCTCAGCCCATGGATGACTCTGTCCAGGTCTCCCTGTAGAGCTTTCCTACCCTCAGGCAGATCCACACTCCCACCCATCTTGGTGTCATCTACACAATCTCTGAGGTGCTCTCTCACTCCCCATGTCCAGATCATCAATAAAGATGTTAATTAGGACCTGTTTCCTCAGGCTGAGGGAACTAAGAGAGCTGGAGAGGGACTTTGGACAAGGGCCTGGAGGGACAGGACAAGGAGGAATGGCTTCCCACTGCTGAGGGAACCATTGGATTCCTGCACTGGGTTTTGTGGTTCTGTGGTTCAATGATCCCATTCCATCCCATCCCATCTCACCCCACCCCATCCCACCCTGGTGCCCCATGGCAGAGTAGGGCCCTGCATGATCTGAGTTGGCTTTTCCTAGGTGTTAATCCCAGATCCTAACAATGCCAGGGAGGAAGGGCTGGAGAAGATCTTTTTTCTTGGCCTCCAGGGATTGAAATAGAAGAAGAAAGGCACTTCTGCCCTATCCAGTTACTGCAACACAATCTAACTGGGCCAGTTTCACTGACAACCTTGACCCACAGCCAACTTGCTTTGTCTTCCATGGCCTGAAACTCCTGAGGCTCAGAGGGGAACAGGAGAGCTTTGTCAGGACTCCTCTCCTTGCCTTCCAGGACCTCTGTCCCTGCCTTTCCAACCAGCCAAAGCTCCACAGCCTCTCCTGGGTGTCTCTCCTGACAGTGTGACACTCTCCTGGGTGTCTTTCCTCCCTGTGCCACTCCTTGTCACCTCCCAAGTCCTCTCCTGAGCACACACACACTCAGGTAACTCCCAAACAAAGTAGTGTTCAACCAAGCAATTTCCCAGTTCTATTTTCCCCCCAGATTCCAAATTTCCTCCCTTTCTGGTGATCATAGACACTTCCCTCTCCCAATCCAAGTCCTCATCTTCCAACAGCTAAAAGTGAAACAGGATCATGAGTGATGCCAAACCCAAGTGTTTCCTCACCTTCAGCTCCCAGTGTCAGCTCTGAGCATCACCTGCAAACCAGTGGTGGCACTGGGCTAACTGGGCCCACATTTCCCTCTCCAGGCAGGTTTGTCCTGCAGTTCTGCACCACAGGGAACTCTTCCACTGGTGAGGAAACCAAGCTAGAGGCCTCGTGGTGAGGGAATAGCTCCTGCTGTCCCCCAGCCCATTCCAAGTGTCAGAGAGAGAAGGTGAAGGTGAGTCCTCAGAGCTAGAAGTAGCTCTCAGGATGCACAGGAAAGGTGGAAGGAATTATGGAACTCCTTGCCCAGCTCTCCAAAATCAACCTTCAGTCATTCCTTCTAGAGCTGCACTTCCCATTCCCACTCCTCCCAGGATTTAGTGGGAATGGAGGTGCCCAGACCCTGCTCAGGAGATAATCTTCCCATTTAAACTTCCTGAAGACCCTCAAAGAGCTGTTTCCAAGTGCTCCCAGGGCAGTCAGAGCACAGTTACCACCTGGAAGACCCAGAGTGACCTGGCATAGATCAGGAATCAGAGCCAGAGCCAAGAAGTATCCACATAATCCTCAGCTCTGTTTCCCTGCAGACACTTGCCTGGCACAGCACACACAAATCACTCTGGGATAAGAAACCTCCTGGGACTCCATGGATAAAGAGCTGCAGAGTTGTCATGTTGCACTTTCTGCCATGAAAAGCTTGGGAAAGCAGATGCTTCCCAGGCATGGAGAGCACTCCCAATATTCCCAGTGCGGAGAATAATCAATGTGACAGAGGAGTGGGAATAGATCCCACTAAAGCATAGCACAGAATGAGGTAAGTGAATGTCATGAAGCTTTGGAGCTCCAAACAAGTTCCTAAAGGATTTTCCAGGTTGAACTCCTTAACCAGCACTCCAAAATCAACCTTCAATTATATCTCTCCTAGAGGTGCACTTCCCATTCCCACACTTCCAGCATTTAGAGGGAATGGAGGTGCCCAGACCCCACTCAATCAAGATCTTCCAACCTAACCTCCCTAAAGACCCTCAAAGAGCTGTTTCCAAGTGCTCCCAGGGCAGTCAGAGCTCAGTCACCACCTGGAAGACCCAGAGTGACCTGGAATAGATCAGGAATCAGAGCCAGAGCCAAGGAGTATCCACATAATCCTCAGCTCTGTTTCCCTGCAGATATTCCTCAGCTCTTTCCTGGCACAGCACATGCAAATCCCTCCTGGGATAGGAAACCTCCTGGGACTCCATGGATAAAGAGCTGCAGAGTTGTTGTGTTGCACTTTCTGCCATGAAAAGCTTGGGGAAGCAGATGCTTCCCAGGAATGGAGAACATTCCCAGTATTCTCAGTGACAGAGAAGTGGGAATGAATCCCAGGAGGGGCCCAACATGAGCAGAGCAACTGGCATGAAGTTTTGGAGCTCCAAACAAGTTCCTAAAGGATTTTCCAGGTTGAACTTCTTGCCCAGCTCTCCAAAATCAACCTTCAGTTATATCTCTCCTAGAGCTGCACTTCCCATTCCCACTCCTCCCAGCATTTAGAGGGGGGGAAAAAAACCTTCTGGGAGCGATTTCCACAAAGCAACCAACTTTTTATTCCACAAACAGAGGCTGTTGAAGCTTTTGGACAAGAACTGAAAGCACTAAGAGTCCAGAGAAGTCCAAAGGGAATAAAGAAAGGAGGAAATGCAGCCTGTGGGATCACTGTTGCACTTCCCATTCCCACTCCTCCCAGCATTTAGAGGGGGGGAAAAAAACCTTCTGGGAGCGATTTCCACAAAGCAACCAACTTTTTATTCCACAAACAGAGGCTGTTGAAGCTTTTGGACAAGAACTGAAAGCACTAAGAGTCCAGAGAAGTCCAAAGGGAATAAAGAAAGGAGGAAATGCAGCCTGTGGGATCACTGTCACTGCTCCAACCCCTCCTGCCACCTCCTGGGAATACCAACTGCACTCCCTGCCCAGGGGAGGGGTGATAGAGCAGAGCAAACCCCTGGCAGCAGGACAGGTTCAGCTTTGTGGGTTGCACAGGAGATCCCAATTCCCTCCTGGAGTAGCTCCTTGTTCTCTCCTCCACTCCCAGCCCTGCCCAGGGGTGGTAGAGCAGAGCAAATCCCTGGCAGCAGCACAGGTTTGGCTTGGGTTTGGGGTTAGGTTTAGAGGCTGTTTGACCTTTTGCATCAGACCTATAAGGACTAAGAGAGTCCAGAGAACTCCAAAGGGAAAAGGAGAGGAAGAAATGGAGCCTGTGGGATCCAACCCCTCCTGCCACCTCCTGGGAATACCAACTCTGCTCCCAGCCCTGCCCAGGGGTGTCAGAGCAGAGCACAGAGTTTGGCTTTGTGGGTTCCACCAGGATTTTAGGGTTAGGTTTAGAGGCTGTTTGACCTTTTGCATCGGAACTGAAAGGACTAGGAGCCCAGAGAACTCCAAAGGGAATAAAGAGAGGGAGAAGTGCAGCCTGTGGGATCACTGGCACTGCTCCAACCCCTCCTGCCACCTCCTGGGAATACCAACTGCACTCCCAGCCCTGCCCAGGGGTGATAGAGCAGAGCAAACCCCTGGCAGCAGGACAGGTTCAGCTTTGTGGGTTGCACAGGAGATCCCAATTCCCTCCTGGAGTAGCTCCTTGTTCTCTCCATCACATCTATTCCTCCTCGACAAGCACCACACACCCTTCTGGGGGTTGGTGTACTCCACGTCATCCCTCCCTCACCCCCGGGAGGGGATCGAGGTGTATCCCAGCTGGAGCACAGGGAGATGACTTACATCTACGGAGTTCTCCCTCTGGATAATCCTCCTGTTGTCCTTCTCGCAGTGGTTGAGCACTGGATCACAACTTTGAGGACCAGGTGAGCTGTTTTCAGCCTGATTTTTCTCCCTGAGCTCCCCAGAGCTGCTCCCATCCGTATCCACCACATCCAGCTCCTTTTCCAACTCCTCCATCTCCTCTGGAGACAGAGTGGATAATAAGTTATCTATATCTGGATCTTCACTAACTTGGCGCCGATATTTTTTTTCTTGGCTCGCTGGCGAGACACGGTGGCGGTTTTGTGGTACCCAAAGCAGAGAGAAAACAAGAAGCCGAAGCTCCCAAAGCTCTTCCCGAGCGGCAGCAGGTGCTGAAGTGGTAAATCCCAGCAGCTCTCCCTCCCTGCAGCCCGGGAGAAGGTTCTTGTGCAGAGGGAACAGCCCTCGCTCCAAGGGTTGGCCAATAACAGCATCCAGAGGCGCTTTGGGGCGCTGGGAAGCCAATGGAACCAGGCTGGGGGCGGAGATAGGAGCGTGAAACCCGAGGACATTCCTGGGATCCAGGCACAGCTCCATGACCAAATTTAGTCCGGAGCATTTAGCCTTTTAAAGGCAATTGGCCAAGGGAGTGAGGAAACAGGGAAAAATGCACAAGTTGGCAGGATGGGGATCAGGGAGAGGGGGGAGGCAGCTCCAGAGGGGATGGAGGGCTACTGGAGAGGGCAGTGTGGCTACAAGGGATGGGGAGAGGCTCTGCCCTGGCAGGGACAGCTCTGGGCTGAAATTGGCTATGGAGCATTGCTCCAGTGGTTTTCTCTTCATCCCACTGCTCACAGGGTTAGCAGGAGTTTTCTCCCTGGGCTGCTCCCATCTGTATCCATCACATCCAGCTCCTTTTCCAACTCCTCCATCTCCTCTGGAGACACAGTGGGTAATAAAATGTCAGTATCAGGATCTTCACTAACTTGGTGCTGATATTTGGCCTTTGGGATAGAGGTGGTGCTGGTGGTGCTGGTGCAGACTGGTTCCTTAGGAAGGATGGATCCTGCTCCTAGATGTGTGGAGTCGGAGTCCAGCACCATCCTTGGGGCATTTCATCAGGGCTTCTCCTGACTCCCTGTGCTCTGTGGGGCTGGTTCTGCTCTTCATCACAACTGCCAAGCCCCAGAGACATCCCTCCCTGTGTCCAGACTGAATTCCTGACTCTCTCCTGCTCCATCCCTCCTTCTGCCCACACTGAATTCATGACTCTCTCCTGATCCTGCTCCATCCCTCCTTGTGTCCATACTGAATACCTGACTCTCTCCTGCTCCATCCCTCCTTCTGCCCACACTGAATTCATGACTCTCTCCTGGTCCTGCTCCATTCCTTCTTGTCCCCAGACAGAATTCCTGACTCTCTCCTGCTCCTGCTCCATTCCTCCTTGTGCCCACACTGAATTCCTTGACTCTCTCCTGCTCCTGGTCCAGGCAGTGCCCTGCTCCTGGGCTTTGGCCGGTGGCACTGACTTCCCATCACCCTAATCCATGGAGAAGCTCCCTGGCACCTGTGAGTTCTCCCCCAGGGACAGATGCAGACAGGCTCTTCTCTCCACCTTCAATGCAGCTTTGCCCCAAGGACACCACTTTGGACCCATTTGTTATCCTGCCAACTTCATCTTGGATTTCTTCATTCCTCATCTTCCTCCTAATGTTTACTGTCTGCTCCCAGCCTCATGCAAGCAAGGAGCCCTTTGGTCTTCCTTGGTAAAATAAGCTCTCCTAGGATTTTCCTCAGCCTCATCACCTCCTCTCCTGTCTCTGTGCCTCAGATCCCATCCTGGGTGTTCAGGACCTCGATTTGCTTGTCTTGTGGACACAGAGGCTCAGGGATGTTCAGATCCTAAGTTCCCAGTTTGTGTTTGTCTCCCCATTTTGGGGGGCACCGGAGTTCGGTTCCTTGTATGTATGTCTGGAGCCCTTAAATCCTAAATGGGAATTCTTCTGCATTTTAAGGACAACATTGGAAAATCTCTGACTAAATTAGGGCCAGTATAAACTTCATCACCTTAACTGTCCTTGGCTAATTCCTCTAGAACTGAAGCAGAGAGATCAGTTCTCTCATGTGCCACATGGAAGGATTTCCCCTTGCCCTGGAATGGTTGTACAGGTGACAGGGTTGGATTACTCACTCATGGTTGGGTTTTGGGGCTGCAGTGAGGGTTTATTGGCTGTAAGTTCTGGTTTGGGGGTGGAAAGAAATAAATATTCCAGGCATGAATGAAGGAACAATGTAACATCTCTAGAGCCACTTGAAGTCATGACTGACATCCATCAATCCTCTTTGGAATCCTGGTGGTAGCACAACTCTCCAGCAGTAAGCTGGAGCACCCAAACTCCTTGGAAGCATCCCTGGACCTAGTGCAGGAGCAGCACAGGAACCATGAGCACCAGGAGGAGGATCAAAACTTCTGGGAGTCCATGGAATTCCATGCCTCACCTCAATGGCTACATCCCTCCTGGTGCAAGGGAGCACCAAGCTGAGAGTGGTGGGATCAGGGAGACAGGATGGGGTGAGGTAGGATGGAATCCAACCCAGCAATGTTTGAGGTTGTGTACTTGGAAACTAAACCCAACAGTTCCTTCTCCAAGCTGGAAAACATCTCAGCTGTGCTGGTGAATCATCAGAAGAATATGAGCAGGAGCTGTGCTGGAGATAAGGAGATCCTGGAATGCTCCAGGAATGTGCATTTTCAGGCAGGATGGGGAAGGTCTAGTTTGTAACACACAGCATCAGGAGATATCTGGAACACCCAGGATGGGATCTGAGGCACAGAGACAGGAGAGGAGGTGACGAGGCTGAGGAAAATCCTAGGAGAGCTTATTTTACCAAGGAAGACCAAAGGGCTCCTTGCTTGCATGAGGCTGGGAGTAGACAGTAAATACTGGGAGGAGGATGAGGGATGAAGAAATCCAAGATGAAGTTGGCAGGATAACAAATGGGTCCAAAGTGGTGTCCTTGGGGCAAAGCTGCATTGAAGGTGGAGAGAAGAGCCTGTCTGCATCTGTCCCTGGGGGAGAACTCACAGGTGCCAGGGAGCTTCTCCATGGATTAGGGTGATGGGAAGTCAGTGCCACCGGCCAAAGCCCAGGAGCAGGGCACTGCCTGGACCAGGAGCAGGAGAGAGTCAAGGAATTCAGTGTGGGCAGAAGGAGGGATGGAGCAGGAGAGCTCCAGGAATTCAGCCTGGGCAGAAGGAGGGATGGAGCAGGAGAGAGTCATGAATTCAGTCTGGCCACAAACAAATCAAGGTCCCAACGCTGATTTGAGACCACATCAATGTGCACAGACTTCACCTGACAACCAGCTGAGTATTGATCACTCTTTACAGAGGTGCATGAAGACCTGGTGGGTTTGAAGGACACAGCAGCAGGTCCTGCCAAGACCAGGTATCTTCTGCATTCCAGCACCAAAGCCACTTCCAAATCAACAATTCCACCCAAAATAGCTGCACTAAGACTATTGTGGACCTGACACAGCCTGAGGTCAGGTCACAAGAGGCACTATGAGCAGGGCAAAGTCATAGAATCATAGAATCAACCAGGTTGGAAGAGACCTCAAAGATCATTGAGTCCAACCCTGCCGTTCTTACTAGACCATGGCACTAAGTGCCACATCTGAGTCCTGAGTGTAGCCCTGAGCACATCCTGCTAAGTCCTGAGGGCAGCAGTGCTGACTCTCCCCTCTTACCAGTTTCGGTTCCCAGCAGGTGATTCCTCATGGGCTTTGGGTTTGTGTCATCTTGAGCACTTTTCCTTCGGGAATGTTTTCTTCATAGTAGTCAGGTTTTACCTTGATTTCCATGAGGTCATTTGTATCATCTACAGGGAAGAGAGAGAAAGATTAGAGATTGGAAGGTCTTCTCTGGATCCTAAAATGGTAAGGGATTAAAATGGACAGGGCTTGGAGCTACCTGGAAGGTGTCGATGCCTATGGCAGGGGGTGGCACTGGATGAGGTTTAAGGTCCTTCCAACCTAAACCAGTCTGGAATTCCATGATTCTATGAGGAGAGTGGGGAGAAGGAGAGGAGGGGAGGGAGAAGGAGGGGGAGGGAAAAGGAGGGGAGGGAGAAGGTGGGGGAGGGAAGCTCAAACTCTGGTTCTCCCACTTGGGACACCATTGTAACAGTCACTAGAGTAGCAGCACATGGTGTTGGCATCCAAGAGGAAAAGTATCCTGGAAATCAACCCAAATGCAGCCCCCAAAGCCAGGGGTGCCTGGGACAGCCTGTGTGTCCCATCACAGCCACCATGGGTGCTGCAGCTCTCTCACCTCTCCTGAGCTGAGCTGTCCTGTGCTGCTCTCCCTGCTCCTGTTTCATCAGCCTCAGGTTGTACTCATTGACCTTCTTGTGGTTCACCATGGGGAAGGGATAATCCTGCCCTGGGCAACACAAAGACAGAGCCTTTACAGGACTCAGCAAGGTCTTTGCCCTGGATTTACATCCCAGCAAAAAGAAATGGCACCTGGAATAGTCTCAGAAGTGGCTGTGTCTCTCCACCAGAGGGAAGAGCTCCCACTTGGCTCTAAGAGGCTTCAGAGATGTGTTCAAGCAAGAGGAAAAGCACAAGATGTTCTATTTAAAGCAGCCAAACATCCAAGATGGATAAATGCAACAACTTGGAGTACTCCAAGAGTTTTAGTATGTCAAGTTGAGGCCAAAATCTGTACTCTGAAGTTCGACTCTAAGTAAAAACACTTTTAAAGAGAACTTTAAAGGCTGTTGGATGAATCCATGTGGAGAAGATAAATGAGTTGGGAGTGTGATGCTTCCACCTCACACTCATTTATTATGGATGGTTAGCAGCAGGAAAACTCTTAGGAAGGGGTGTGAGGAGTTACCTATCTGCCTGCTGCTGCTCCTCCTTAGGGGTTGTCCAGGGCTTGGAGATGTACTTGGAGGGAAAGTTCTTTAGCACAGGTAAGTATTTCCTACAAAACAGGGAGAACAGGGGGTAGAATCCTGCAGGAAAATCCCTGTATGTTAAAAGAAGTGTAAAGCAACTTGTACCATGGTAATATTGGTAGGATTATTCATTTTGCACTAGAGAATTTGGGTTATGACGTAGGGTCTCAAACCTTCTTCCCTTCTCTTCCCTTGGTCATACCCCACACTGTGTCACTCAACCTGATGTAACCTCCCTGGGGGTCTCTGATGTGTTCCTCACCAGATGTAACTTCCCTGGGGATCCCTGCTGTATCCATCACCTGATGTAACCTCCCTGGTGGTCCCTGCTGTGTCCCTCAACCTGATGTGCCTCTGAGGTCAGGTTTCACAGGGAGAGAGGCAGAGCAGCTCCTTCAAGATGAGACTGGATGCCATGGGCTAGTAACCATGGTAGGGTTTGAATGATGATCTTTGAGGTCTCTTCCAACCTGGTTGATTCTATGATTCCTAACCCAGGAGGGCTCCTCAATCCCACATCTCTGAGCAGCTCTCCCACATCTCCTCAGCCTCAGCTGTTGAGGCTTCCCAAGTTCTCTTCCCCCTATGAGCCTGGAAGAGCATCAGGTTGGTTTCCCACCCTGAAAAACACAGGGGAAAAGGCTCAAGGAAGTGTTGGTGGTCTGGAGACCTCTCAGAACCCATGAATGAACTCACATGGACAGAGATCTTTGTGCTTACCTGGAGACACCTGAGCCCAAAGTGCTGCAGACACCTACAGAGGCAGGGCCAGTGCAGCTGTGAGCACTGGCAGAGCACAGGTCTGCACTTAGCTCTCATCAGCATTCATTGGACAAGTGCAAATAAATAAATCAGGCATAAAAGGAGAAAAAAAAAAAACAGTGCAAGAAAGAAATACAGGAGCTGATACATCCCAGTACTTACATAAGTCTTAGAACCAAATGTGTGAGAGCACTCAGGGATGAACAGGACTCCCCCAGGGTGGGGAGATCAAGCCTGGGTTGGTGCCACTGAGCACCAACTTCTTTGAGGTCTCTTCTCCAGGGCCACTCCAAATCCAGGGCCACCCCAAGTCCAGGGCTATTCCAAATCCAGACTCACCCCAAATCCAGAGTAACCCCAAATCCAGGGCCCTGCAGCCCCATAAAGCCCCTAGGATCACCCCCACCCAGTGCCCTTTGGCTCCCCACAGCCTTTGGGGATACCCCCAGCCTGTGGCCCCATGTGGTCTGCAGGGTCACCCCAAATCCAGGGTCACCCCAAGTCCAGGCACAGGGGCTGCACCCACTGGGGCCCTTCCCACTGCCCACAGGGGTGTAATGGGCCCCAGGGGGCTGAAGGATTCTCTGGGGGTCCCAGAGGGTCCCTGGGCAGGGGGTAATGGGGGTTCAGAGGTGGCCCCCGGGCTGGGGTTCCCCAACTGGGGGGGTCCCTAGGCTCAGAGGTCCCTGAGTTGGAGGTAATGGGGTGTCATGGATGGTCCTTGGGCTGGGGGTCCAGAGGGGATTCCTGGGTGCCCCTGGGTTGGAGGTAATGGGGGGTCACAGATGGTCCCTGGGTTGTAGGTCCCGAGGGGTCCCTGAGCCAGAGGGTCTCTGGGCTGGGGGTCCCCGGGGTAGAGTTCTGC
>NW_008672124.1:321-3416 GCF_000695815.1 Acanthisitta chloris | reverse complement strand
GCCTCGGGAGCGGGGAGGGACGGGGTCTGAGTTAAAATCGAAAATAAACTAAACGCGAAAGTGAAGCGATCGTCCCTGTTTGCTGTCCCCGAGAGGAATCAGAGCAGCGAGGCCTTTCCCCGGTCCTGGTACAGTTCCCTGGGCCCTCGGAGGTATCAGCGGTGGCCCAGCTGTGCAGGACCGAAGTAAAGGGGTGAGGGTTTTCAGGACTGGTCTCCTCGACGGGGTGGCCCGTTGGAAGTACCCTGTGTGTCAGTCCCACTCGGGAGGCTGCGTGGCGTGGGAAGCGAGGCCCTGGGGCTCCGAGGGCTCCGGGGAGCCGAGCCCGACTGCGACACGTCCTCGGACAGAATCCCACCTCCGGGATCTCCCGGAGCTCTGCAGTCCGGCCCAGCCCCGGTCGCCCTGCTCGGCTCGGCTCCGGGACCCTGTCAGTCCCATCGAGGACTGCGCTTTTGTGAACGGCTCGCAGCACGCTCAGACATACTGACTGGGGTTAAGGGAGCCCAGAAAAGAGTTAAATTAGGCATTTACCATCTCCTTTAATTCACTCAGCCCTCCTCCAGACACGACCTGCCTGGGTCACCTCTCCTCTCCGCTGTGGGCACGGATCCCTGGGACCGGAGAGAAAAGAGGGAGATGAATCCCGCTTGGAAATGAAAGTTAAGGCGAGGCTGAAACTTCCCTCACCGCAACCTCCCATACTCGCAAAAGTTCAGCTCATGAAAAACCGTCTTACCCCGAGGTCTCCCGCATCTGAGACCTTCCTCCCATTTTCTTCTTGGCTCGTGTTTTAAAAGATGAGCATTAAGTTTGGAAATCCGAAGCTAGTGTCTTTGAGGCCAGCCATGTAATTTGACTGCGAATGTAGCGCACCCCTCCCTCCGAGAGAGGTTGCCTCTCAGTACACTTGGAGCAAATCGGGGATTGCTGGGAAGGGAGCCCCTGCCAGATTTTCTCCAAGTAGACGCCAAGAGGACAACGAGAGCAGCCTGTCAAGACCCTGAGTAGGAAAAGTTCAGGAGAGGGGCTTAGGGAGGTGTGCCTGGGGCAGTCTGGGCCGGAGCTCAGCGGCCGCGGCTGGGCTAAGCAGAGGCCGAGGACCTTGCGGGAGTCACTCACGGGAAAAGGCCAAGGCGACGAATAGGAATAGGATACAAAAATTTAGGGAGAAGAGGAAAATCCTGGGAAGTCCCATCTCAAGTCCCCTTGGGTTTTGTTCTGTCCGCCCCCGGCCTATTTCATCTTCTGACAAAACCCAGAGAGAGCTAGTGCTCTCCAGGCTCTACTTGCGGTTTTTCCGCCTGTATGTGTCCCCGCACACACACACATATATACATGCACACAAATATGAGTATGTATGTATAGAACACAGAGAGCGAGCAGGGCTCAGGGCTGCGTGGGGGTCTCCAGGGTGCTGCGGCCGAGATCGAGCACTTCCCCGAACGAAATCGGACTTGGCCGTGGAGAGCTCCCTGCTGCAGCTGTAGCCTCCTCCGCTCAGCCTCAGAGCAACGGGACCCTACTTCGGGGAAGGATTTTAGGCTAGAGGATATTTCCCCGGCGGTAAAGAATGTCGAGGAAAATTTATCGAGCACTTTGGAGGGTTATCCCCACTCTGCGTGTATGACGGGTTTGTTTTTTTTCCAAACGGATATAATTCCTCCCTCCCCAACTGCTAAATTACTTGATACAGTTTTCAAAGGAGCCCGGTGATTATGTCAGAATGTCTGAAGAAAAAAAAAAAAGGAAAAAAATAAAGGAGTTGAAGTTTTCCCAATTTAGATTCATTCTGCAGTCCCGGAGAAGTGTGAATATGCAGATGCAGAACACGGCTCTTCCTAGGAGAAAAAGGAGTTTCTCTTTTTTTTTTTTCTTTTTCAATGCTCTGGAACTAAGATCCCAGTCGAAATCAGCACATCAAACACCCGTCGTATTTAGGGCACTTTCTTAGCCTTGCTCATGTCAATAACCCCAAGTCTTTGCGAGAAGAGCCGTAATTATAGCCGGTTGAAGGGAAAAAAGTTGGATGGAGAAGGGGCGAGGGGACTTAAAAAGTTAAAATGCTAGTGATTCACGAGGAACAGGAGTGGGGCTGAAGACAAATCCTTCTCTCCTGTGCTTGGAACTCTCAGCTGAGCGGAGCCGGAGCCCTGCGCTCTGGTGTCCTCGGGCAGGAGAGGTTTTCCCGAATGTGTGAGACCTGGGAGAATGGCACCACGCTGCAAAATCTGTCCAAAGGCTTGAGTTACGCCGTATAAACCTCTCTCTCTCTTTGCTCTGCACTCGTACGCACGTGTGGGTATGGATGTCTATACGTACAGCCACCCCACGCCTGGAGATCAGATTTACATTTCCTGCATAAAGTGAACTTCTCCCTCCACAAAGTGCGCACAGCGCGGGGTACACAAAGGGAAACACGGCCCCAAACAAAGGCGCAAGAACAGCCGCATCCTTGCGTGCCCAACACTGTTTTGTCACTTATATTTAGCCCGTCGATTTAGTATTGTGTTAAAAATATCGGCAAGCTGCGAACAGATGCTTTTAGTAGAGAGCGGGGAAGGCAAATAGAATTCACCTCGCCCTTTACTGGAAACAAGCGAGGACCGTTTAGACAGCGAATTATTTTTTTTTTTAGCATATTTTAATGCAGCGAAGTAACGGATTCTTTGTGTATGAAGTGGAAAGAAAATAGAAAACAAGGTCCGGGAACGAAGGAAAGAAACGCTAGACTGGTTTTAAAACTCCCCCCATCCCTTGGTTCAACAGAAACATTAATTTACATTAGCAATTCCGCATCTTTAAGATAAATTACACAGCGGCGTAATAGATTTAAAGTACGCCAGATTTTTTTATCATTAATTGTAAATGTGCAAAATACCTGCTGGTACTTCACTTTAGAAGAATGTAATTGGCAAAAATGGGAGGCTGATGAATAGATAATAGATCCTTAACTACCAATAAACAGTAAGCACCAGCCAAGAGTATTAGGATGTGATCATAATTATTCTGCAGCCCCAGCCAATGGGAGGAGGAGAACTCAGCCCTAAAATCATCCCCGGACCCAAAGGTAAACGCGAAAATACGGACAAGGC
>NW_008672124.1:0-308 GCF_000695815.1 Acanthisitta chloris | reverse complement strand
CCCCTGTCCCGTCTGCGAGAGCCCGGCGTGTCCCAGCTTTGCACGATGCAGCTGCACTGCGCTTTGTGCTCCGCGCCGCGCGCAGCGGGCAGCGCGGAGCAGCGGAGGGGAAATAAATAAGTTCGGAGCAGGAGGACGACCGGTTCTCTCCCCGGGACGAAATCTTTCCCAAGCGGGGCATCTCTCCCTGACGCCCCGGGGCCGATCAAGGTAACCTCGCCGGGCTGAGATCACCCGAGAGGTGGCAGGGAGAGGGGTGTCACTCTGGGGGAGCAGCCCAACCCTCCCCCGAAAAAATGCTGCGCCCC
>NW_008672123.1:122724-129002 GCF_000695815.1 Acanthisitta chloris | reverse complement strand
TGCGTTGTTTTGCTAACTAAGCTAAAAAAATACCATTAGTGAAGTGTCTTGTCCACACCATGCAATCCTTGCTACCCTGCCAACCAAGCTATAACAGTGCCATTAGTAAAGTGATTCTTTATACTTTCAGCTTTAACTGTTCAATTCCTGTTTTCAGTCTACTTCTCGGTATCACTTCCTGCACCTCGGGACTCAGCGGGAGAGCTTCTCTAACAAACTTTGTCAGAAGCTCCCACTCTGCCCATGACAGAATCCTTATTTCCATTAACACCTTCCTCACATCTCAAAGTAAAAAAAAAACTGGTCAATACTGCTCCTGCACTGATTAAGGCAACTCTGAACCAATCAACCACTGAACAAGGACAACAAACAAGCTATATCAGATCAAAACAGATACAAATTACTGAGTTTAGCACACCTAAAATATCCTTATTTAAAAGGCTTCCTCCACTCATTTTAAGTTCACTTTTCAACTGGCTTCAGCCAAATCTGCTGCCAGATGAGCTGTAAGTGGTAAGCGGCCCAGATCTTCAAAATTCAGAAATATAACGTTCCAGATTCTACAGCTGTATATCCCATAGTGATGACTTTTAGACACCACTGTCATGACTTGTATTTTAATAAATGGGTCAGAGGTGGAAGGTCATGATATCCTATTACCAGTCTCTGAACCATCCAGTTCCCCTTCATCTCAGCAGAAATATGTGATATGTTATCAACTTCTGTTTTAATATTGCTTACTCGGGAGGAACATTCTGAAGTGAAATAATGTGGATATTTATTTTCATTGCTTTGAGGAAGACAGTAAAGGTCAAATTCTGATTTTGAAACGCTACTCCCTTCTTACTGATTATAAAGCTTGAAAGCAGTAACTCCACCCATGCTGCAAGAAGAGACCCCATTATGAAGCATGTATTTCAGCTCCACATAATTCCTCAATGATAAATATCCCACCTGTCCCAACAAAATGTTTGCAACACAACTTTCAGACTATGGCAAAATACATGAGAGGAAAAGGAGTAGTGCAGTCTGCCAAAGGAATGGCCTGACCCAGACAACTGTGCCAACAGCACCCAGCAGCAGGTACTCCAAATAAAAAAGAGGCTTCTGAAGAAACACAAACAAAAACAAGGGAGGAAAATAAAGAATACATTTTTCCCCTCACATATACACCTTTAATATAAGATGTGTTTGCTAACACTTTTTCCACTGTTTTGATTATAATTGGTCTTTCCTTCTGTGATAAAGGTATTAGTGCTTCTTATTCACTACAGTGGCTGCTGCCACATTTCATGCCAGTACAAAGATGCAGGCTGCTGAAAATATTTCCCAGCTATTTCAAAGTTTAGAAACAATTAAAAGCCTATACATAGATCTATACATAGCATTTTACTATACTGGGATTTTTTCCTTCCCTGTATATACTACATATTTAAAAAAGAACAGAATCATTACCACAAAAGATGGGAACAAAATGCAGCAGAGCAAAATACTGTAGTTGCCTCATCCTTTCAGGCTGCTTGTCTTTCCAAGTAGTCTCTTCTGAAGGCATCACTCCATCATTTCCAAGTATCATTCTCCTTTAGATATGTGATTTATATAGATATTAAAACAGAATAGTATATTGTGTCTGTAAAGATACTTAAGGTTCTTTATTTTACAATCTGTTTATAGATAAGTTACAAATCTGAAATAAACTAGTTGATTTTTTTCCAAGGAAAAGAAAGGTACTTATTGTGCCGTGGACAAAAGCATTAAAAACAAGGCACTGTTGTGGATACAGCAGCAGCACATGGACTTCTTCATTGTTACACTTGTGTCTGAAGAACCAAGGCTGCTCCATATCATAGTTTAAAATAAATTAAACACATCAGAAGAATTAGGATAATTAATTCATTAAATTTCCATGTTGAAAACACACAAAGCTGTTCTGATGATGCTTGTGTATGATGACTGAAGTCAGTAAAAGGAGATGGACACATGTCTCAGACATGACTTCTGACAAAAATGGACATCTTTCACAGGAAGAATTTTATCTTTATTTACATGTGGGTACACATCCAACTAACATCAGACATTCTCTGGGTTGATCAAAGCCAGTATGTGACCCTTCAGAAAAGATTTGGTTGTTTGGGGGACGGGGTTAATTGGCTAAGTCCTAAAGACATGCAGGAAGCACATGCACACACAATACACATACACACCCACACACTCATTTCCATGTATGTAGTAATACACCTTCTTCAAGGGGCAAAGATGTAACACCAGGAAACCAGACAACCTTCTAACATCCTTATTTCACACTTACCTCAAGGGGCAAAGATGTAACACCAGGAAAACAGACAACCTTCTAACATCCTTATTTCCCACTTACCCGAAGTTGAAAACAATTCTGCTGAGATACAACAGTCAACTACTAGTTTTACATGTTCAAGACTATGGATCACACTCAAGCTGACTGAACTGTTTCAAATACTGAATTGCCACCTTGCTCTGGTATTTTCAAAATCCAGAACACAGCAGTAGAAAAACACACATAAAACACTTGGAGGTCTTGACAAAGAGAAATGTCTTTGTGCAGATTTAAAGTCCCCACTTTAATCACAAGGCTAAATAGTACTGTTGTTTAAATTATTACTTTCACAAAAAAGGAGATACAACAAACCAGAAACAATTTGAAGAACTGGCTAGGTTCAGGAGATGTTTCTTTGCCTCAACATCAGATGACATCAAAGTTTTATTTCACCAGGTGGCCATGGAAGAAAGACACTGGCAGTTGGAAGGGGGCCCTAAGATCACTAAGCTGCTCAAGCTGAGATGCCAGCACTCAATAGCATCTCCACATATTACAAGCTGGTACCTGTATCACCAATTCAATCCACTCCAACTGGGATATGGTCACAAGGTAAAAACTAATGCTACTTGGAGAAGGATTAACTCAGCTCTGCACTTTATGGTGGTAGAACATGCTACAAGAGGAGGTTAGATTTGCATACAGCACAAGAAGACTGACTCTCAACAACTTCCATTCAAACAAGAAAGACATGATGGCTGCATGAGGGTTCTGTATGACTTCTAGTTGCAACCTATATATGAAGTAAGGATTGCCAACCTCCTCTTATCCTCCATATTCTGTGATTGCCATCCTTTTTTCTACCCTTCCTGTTATACTATGAGGGACAGCGAGAGCAGCAGACCAGAATTTGTTCCAACTCCTGCACTAAATAGGGAAGAGAAGAAACATTTTTTGAGCAGAAGGAAACTGCTCAAAGCAGGAACTCTCAGCAGGGGCAAAGGCCAAGTCAGAGAAACCTGAAACTCAGGTCAGAGGAAACTGTAAGCAAATGCCATAGTGAGAAGGGTTCAATAGCATCACTAATGTATTTGTGACCTTCCAGAGCTGTAACTAGCACAAGATCCCTTATCTAACACCTTCTAGGTGTGCACTAAAGACGTACAGACTTCTTCAGTGGAAGTAGGACAGTGTCTGAAAGGTCTCTCATTAAGCTAATGTAACAAGGATGAGGAAAGAATTCTTGATTGCAAAATGACCATATTTTAAAAAAATAAAAATCTTCAAAGTGTTACCCCATTCTTTTCTTGCTTGAACTCTGCTCAAGAACAAAAGCCAGAATAAGGTCAGAGCTTGCACATCAAAAGTACTGAATGAAGATTCAATTGATATTGTGTTCCATCTCAGCAGACTACAGATAAAATACTGAAGGGGAATGGGAGGCAGACAGAGGGGATGGAATATTCTGTGAAACAGATTTAACTCTATGAAGCTGGATAATTTGGAATTTGCGTTTATGCTTTTCAGAAAAGCATGACACTTTTCTGCATGATGGGAGTTCATTCTAGAATTTCAAATTTATATCATGATTCTCAATGGGAAATGCCATCATATTTGATGTAATCCCAGCTCTGAAGGTCTTCTGATTGTGAAAACCACTAATTTGTTAGAGAGTCATAAAAAAAAAAAAGAAGAAAAATGGAGAAAGACTATACTCAGCCTATGTATAGCAAGGTACAAAGAAACAAGCAGGACAGACCTTTTCAATCTCTTCCATTTCTGAGCACCCTAATGGACAGAAATTTTTTTTTTTCCTAAAAGAAGTGAGAAAGTAGCATGGTGCAATTTTCACACACTGAAAAGCAGGATAAAATAACATTATCCTAACCACTTGCACTGTATCTGAGACTGGAAAGCTATCAGCTCTCCCATATTCATCTGAGGTGACCAGGAATTCAGTTCACCTGTCTCAGACAGCCAGACCAAATGCTTTCAAGGAATGGCAAATGAATACTGTCAGTAAAAAAAACTAGCAGCCAGTCAGGGCTGGGAAGAACAGCAGGAGGGAAAGCAGAGTAAAGATGAAAGCTCCTGCTGCTTCGAAGCTCCACATCACATCCCTGAAGATCTAACATGCTCCTCTTAGACATACGCAAATGCACACAAATGCACACGCAGGAGAAAGCACAAATGAAACACAGCTGAAAATCTGAGCAACCAAAAAAAATGTTCAGAAAAAAATCCAGAAATTAAATGAAATTTTTCTATTATTAATGTTCAAGAAGAATTGGTATAAATCTCTCTGCAACATGAGAGGGTATTTAATAAAAAGTAACATTCAGAAGTTTTGGAAACTTTAAAAGCTGGCTTAATTTTGTAAAAAGAGGTGCCCAGAGCATCCTTTTCCAAATGTACTGCAGTTTTTGAAGCCCAGACTGTCTTAATTTGGAAATCTTGCATTCCTCTTTCACCTTGATGAAGCACACAGTTAGGCTGTTGTTAAGTCATCCTAAGGCTGCAGGATGACCATAACAAAAAGAGACCGGACAGAGAAATTAAAATTGCCAGAGTTTCTTTACTTTTGAATACTTCTTGACCTTAAACATCCAACAACACAGTGTCCCAGAAGATCTTGACTTATGTGTTTTATTTTTAGCAACACTGAAAAACAAAGCTGTTATGACTACAAGCTGAACTGGCTTTGCAGGGACTTTACAGTTAATTGAGCTGTAGCTATTTAGCTTGCAGTAGGCACCAGCTCTGCCAACTCTGTAGGCAATGAAAAAGTTCCCCAAGCTACAGCCAAGCTACTGTCCATTTCTTTTTTTACTTAAATGTTCCAAAGCAATGTGGCTCTTGGGGAGAGCGAACTTATCCTCAGACTCCAAAAACACGAAGACACAAACCCTCTATAGTCACTCATGGACATGCATGCTCAGAATAGTTACGTCTCCATAATCTTAAACATAATCTCTTGAAGTTCCCTGAGGCTTGAGACAGACACATGCGAAGCTTTTAGGCATTTCAGTTATGGAAATTTAAATTTCTTGACTGGATTTCATGAAGGAAATAGGAAAGTCCTCCAAACTCCTATCACTCAAAAGAAAGCACTTGTCAAGCTTCCTTAATTAAAAAATAAAAAAAAAAACCACAAAAAAAACCACCACAAAACCCACCAAAAAAAAAACATTAAGAAAAGCCCAAAACCCACACAAAACCCACCCAAATAAAAAACCCTTCATAAAATGAACAGGTTTATTTTTTGTAAGTGCATGACTAAGCTTCAGAGAAAAAGAATAATTTATTCTTTACTGGCAGACGAAGACAGGATTTCCATTGCAATTTTCATGTTTCCCTTCTACCAGCAGATCAAGCAACAACGACTCTTAAAAAAAAAAAAGGCAGATATTGTTTCACTGTGCCCTTGACCTACAGCACACAACCTTCCAGACCTACTCTTATACAATGAATTGGAGGCTTATCATCGTGAGTCATCTAACTAGTGCCATGAGGTCATTTGTTGACTCAAGAGTTATAAAGATCATTATGCTATACATCAGTCAAAAATCACTGAGCTGGGAAGTGTGTGCAATAACTCAGGTAGTAATTCAGTATGAGGTCACAAGAGCTCTATCTACTGAGTAAAAATAAAATTTTCTAGAGCCATTTCTTAGATGTTACAGGTACAGACTGCTGTTCCTCTAGCATAATACAGAAGTACAGCTGCCTTACATCACTTGCAGTTTTGTTACTATAAAGAAGTGTTTTCCATTGTGCACCATTTAGGAACACCATGCAATAAATTACACATTAACTTAGGTAAGAGCCTTCTCTTGGTAAACTGCTGATCTTCACTGTACTCTTTTCTTAGCAGTTACTCCACTTCTATTTTCCACAGACAGCAGTTTTGTGAAGATTTATCCCCTCCAGCCTGACAATTTCAGAAGAGGAGGCCTCAGAAAACCTCTCAACTTCTGAAGGTCTG
>NW_008672123.1:116470-122693 GCF_000695815.1 Acanthisitta chloris | reverse complement strand
TACTATATACTATATTATAAAGAATATCTATGTATAATATACACAATATATGACATATATAGTATATGTAACATATACTATATATGTCCTGGGGAATAAAGGTGAACTCTCATTTCTTTCTTAGAGACTCTTTCAGGTTTTCATCTTTTGTTCCACTTAAAACTGTGGAGGTATAAAATAGCTTAGGTTGGAAGAGACCTTAAAGATCATCTAGTTCCAACCCTCTAACATGGGCAGGGACACCTTTCACTAGACCAGGTTGCTCAGAGCCCCATCCAACCTGACCCTGAACACCTCCAGGGATGGGGCAGCCACAGCTTCTCTAAACATACTGTTTCAGTGCCTCACCACCCTCACAGTGAAGAAATTATTCCTAACATCTCATCTAAACCACTACATGCTCTTGTAAATAGTCTCTCTCTCCATCTTTCTTTTAGGCTCCCTTCAGGTACTGAAAGGCCACAATTTGATCACTCTGAAGCCTTCTCTTTTCCCAGCTGAACAATGCCAATTCTCTTAGGCTTTCCTCATAGGAGAGGTACACAATCCCTCTAACCATCTTGGTGGCCCCTCCTCTGGACTGGCTCCTACCACACAGTGAGATAAATATGTAAGAG
Organism: Acanthisitta chloris; assembly: GCF_000695815.1. Classification (NCBI taxonomy): domain Eukaryota; kingdom Metazoa; phylum Chordata; class Aves; order Passeriformes; family Acanthisittidae; genus Acanthisitta; species Acanthisitta chloris. The sequence continues at coordinate 122,076 of NW_008672123.1, read as the reverse complement.
GCCTGAAATGCTGAAGACTTATGAAGATATCCTGTGGCCAGAAATTAAGCATCTCTCCTCCATGCTCTATACTGGCACTCATATGCACCAAGTTTCTCGGCCAAGTCACAAAACAAACTATTCAGTATGCATGATGAACTGCTCCTTAAAAATTAAAGAAATCCATTAAGTAAATCCTGTATTCTTTGTAATTTTATAATGCAAGACAGCTAACTGCTTCCAAAGCATTTATGTGCTATTTTTGCACACTATCCATACACAGTATTAAGGCCACAACCTTCGACACTGTAGAGTAAATGGAAAATTATTATCCAGGCAACTGCCAAACCAAAGATGTAGAGACCATCTATCACTTGAGCACTTTTAAACAACTACATACAAATGACAAGTTGTAAATACAAACCCTAATATAGAGAGAAATGAACTAAAAGTTGCCTAATCATGGCATTTAAACAGTGAAGTACAAAAATATCTACAAAATATGCCTGTTTTGGATGATGCTTTGAAACACCATCTAGGCCTATGGGAAATGAAACATTCCCATATACTAAGACATTAGAATAGAGTTTTATTACCACAGTAAACTGCAATATCACCAAGGATGGAAAATAAAAAAAAAATTCAAAATTTTTTTCAGGATTAGGATGGGGAAGAAAGAATTTTATCGCCCAAGAAAAGAACACAGTAAGCAAGTTAACCTCAGAAGCAAGGTGCTGATAAAGCCAACTGATGTTTGTCTACATACATACCCAAAAGGTAAAATCTTTGTCATGCTGGATATAAGCAATATTATTACTCAGAAATCGGACAAGATAACTGCAGAATTGTAAATCAAGCTGTTCCCAGAATTAGAACCTACCGCACAGTCCAGTATTTAGCCCAGATGAACATATGATATTACAGGAAATCAGGGGAATGAAATATCTGAGATAAAAGTTACAGTCAGTGAAATTTTCCACTGGCTGTGGTGGATTTAATAACACTTCAAGTCTGCTGCTGAAACATCTCTGAACAGCTGATAATGAGAGATGAGACCTACAGTAAAAGAGTACACCACAACTACACTACCACGGAAAACAAATCATTTGCTAACCTTTATTCTACCCAAGTTATTTTAAATTATAAAATAGCATGTAAATGACTTTCAGACTCCATACTGTCTCAGATATCACAGTTGCAGGCACATTTAGCACACAGTGGTAATATGGTGGCCTGCACCACTCATATATATGTGGTAAGAAAATCACACATATTTAACTCACTTAGATAAACTCACCCAATCAGTTGCATTATTTTCTTTTTTTTTTTCTCAGTCTCTTCAAAGGTAGATTAGGTTATCACAGACTAAGTGAGTTAAATTCAGAGGGAAATATTGTGCAAACTGCATGCCACTAACTGAAAGCATCAGTAAGTTGGTACAACTGCCTCTGACCAAGTTGAAAGAATATTTAGCACAGGCTACTTCTAAATTTTCTTCTAGAAATTCAATAGAGCTGAACAGCACCCAATAAAGACATATTTACCTACTTTCACTCAAACCTATGTAACTTTGATAAATGGTAGAAGACACAAACCCATATCTACTGTAAAAACAGAAGTACTTTACAAGCTTTAACTGAACTTTCAGCTAAACCTCTCCCAGACATTAACTATGATTTTTCTTATGCAGCTTTACTGGGGTTTTAGGTTGTTTTTTTCACTTCTCCTTCTATTTTTTTGTTTCAATCAAGTTAGTGCTTGTCTCCACAGTCGCATATTCCATATTTATATCCTGCATTTTCCTACTTCTCTTAGTCTTTTTCCTTTGTAGCTTTGTTGTTCTTTGAGCTTCATTCTGCTGCTGTCGCAACAGTAACAATATGCTTCCCTGTACACAGACAGCTACAAAATTCCCTCAGCATGACCACCACTTAAGATTTCAGCCTGTAACTTCCCCTAATTAACATCACAGAGCATCCCCAACAGGAGCACAGAGCGGGAATGCTATTTTCTCTCACTGCTTTGCTCAAGGAGTCATGAGAAATGTTAAACAATTTACTTAGCACAGTTTTAATTTAAAAATAACTAGACTTCTGCCTGCATTTGCCTTGCACTGATGGAAAATTAGAAAATAAGGTATACTTATTTCAAATCAAGGTCAAAACCTGCCATTATGAAAGACTTTGGAAAGAAATGCCCTCCAACAGACCTCTGGCTCATACAACTATACATGCATTTTTCCATTAGAGGAACACTACCCCTCAGATAACTGAAATTAGAACTTGATCTCATCTTCAGTGGTATTTGTCCTTGTTCTAATTGTCCCAGTCTAAATTATAGGGCTGGAGCCCTTAGTCAGCCAATGAAGATTATGCAAAACCTGCTTAACACAATGTCCCATTCTTACTGTTTTTCCATATCAAACTTATCAGATAATTTCAAGAGCTCATAGAAGCATTTCTTTTTTCTCCCCCCACCCCCTCCCCCATAGCTGACATCAACCATGGCTGCATTACAAAACCCAGTATGTCCAAGATGGATTAGATGCTGCTGAGAGGAAACCAACACCTTCCTCAGGTCCTGCTAGTGAAGTTCACAGCTGTAATGTTACTATCAAATAATATGGGCCTGGCAGAACACCGGTGAGGCTACCTCCTGAGAATTATATTTGCAATACAGCTTTCCTTACTTTTCTGGTCCTCATATTTGTTTCTGACAAAACAAAACAAGAAACAGAAAAGTCAACACCTAACTAAATACAGATATTTTTCCCCTTCCCATCTTACATATCATGTATGTGTGAGTTCTACATGATATAAAACATATAATACTGTATTTCTACTGATAACTTCTACAGATAGAACCATAGAATCATCAAGGGTGGAGGAGACGTCTAAGATTATCAAGGTCAACCATAACCTGCCACTCGGCTGTAACCCCTGAACCTTATCCTCCAGCACCAGATCCAGACACCTCTCCAATACTTCCAGAGATAGTGACTCCACCACCTTCCTGGGCAAACTATTCTAGTGCCTGACCATGCTAACAGTTAAAAAAATTTTCCTAACATCTAATCTGAATCTCCCCTGTGTCAGCTCATGGCCCTTCCCTCTAGTCCTCCCACTGCAGACATGGAGGGACCATGCCCCACCTCCCTACAATCTCCTTTCAGGTAGCTGTAGAGAGCAATGAGGTCACCCCTGAGCCACCTCTTCTCGAGGTGAAACAAACCCAATTCCTTCAGCTGTTCCTCATACGACATATTTTTTAGGCCTTTTATGAGCTTCATTGCCCTTCGCTGGACTTGCTCCAGTGCCTCAATGACCTTTTTAAATTTAGGGGTCCAAAACTGAACACAGTACTCGAGGTGTGGCCTCATCAATGGCAAGTACAGGGGGATGATCACTTCCCTAGTCGTGCTGACCACACTATTTTGATACAGGCCAAGATACCACTGGCCTTCTTGGCCACCTGTGCACACTGTTGGCTCATATTGTGCCAGCTGTCCACCAGCACTCCCAAGCCCCTTTCTGACAAACAACACTTGAGCCACTCCTCCCCCAGCCTGTGGCACTGCATGGGATTGTTGTGTCCCAAGTGCAGTACCATCACTTCAACTTATTGAACCTCATGCAGCTGTCCTCAGCCCACTGATCAAGTCACTCCAGGTCTCTCTGTCGAGCTATTCTACCCTCAGGTATGTCGACACTCCCACCCAACTTAGTGTTATCTGCAAATTTACTGAGGATGCACTCAATCCCCATGTCCAGATCACCAATCAAGGTGTTAAATAGGACTGGCCCCAACACCAAGCTGTGGGGAACACCACTAGTGACCAGCTGCCAATTGGATTTAGCTCCATTAACACAACTCTCTGGGCCCAGCCATCCAAACAGTTTTTTTATCCATCAAAGAGTCAACCCATCCAAGCCACAAGCAGACAGTTTGTCTAGAAGTATGCTTTGGGAGCCAGTATCAAATGCCTTGCTGAAGTCCAGATAGACCACATCCATAACATTCCCTTCATCCACTAAGTGGGTCACTTTGTCATAGAAGCAGATCAGGTTGGTCAAGCAGAACCTTCCTTTCATAAATCCATGTTGGTTGGACTTGATCCCCTGATTGCTCTGCATGTGCCATGTGATGGCACTCAGGATGATCTCCTCCATGACCTTGCCCAGAACTGAGGTCAGGCTTACAGGCCTGTAGTTCCCCAGATCCTCCTTTTGACCCCTTTTATAGATGGGTGTCACATTTGCCAACTTCCAGTCAGTCAGAACTTCGCCAGTTACCCGGAAGTGCTGGTAGATAATTTTAAGTGGTTTAGTGAGTTCTTTTGACAGCTCCCTCATTACCCTGGGGTGGATCTCATCAGGGTTCATGGACTTATGAGCATCCAACTAGCATAGCAGGTCATTAACCATCTCCTCCTGTATTATGAGGGTTTCACTCATCTCCCCATCACCAACTTCCAGCTCTAGGATCTGGGTATTCTGAGGACAACTGGTCTTGACACTAAAGACAGAGGCAAAGAAGGCATTGAGATCTCTGCCTTATCCTCATCCCCTGTCACTTCACTACCTTCTGCATTAATCAACTGATGGACATCCTCCTTGACACTCCTTTTGCTCTCAATGTATTTTTAAAAACTTTTTTTATTGTTCTTGACTTTAACAGCAAAATCAAATTCCAGCTGGGCTTTGGACCTCTTAATCTTCTCCCTACATGACCTCTCAGCAACCTTATAGTCTTCCCAACTTGCCTGACCCTCCTTCCAGAGTTGATAGTCTCTTTTCTTTTTTCCTAAGTCCCAGCCTAAGTTCTCTGTTTAACCAAATTGGTCTTTTTCCTCGATGACTTGACTTCCTACACGTGGCAACAGTCTGCTCCTGAATGTTTAACAATTCCTTTTTAAAACACTTCCAACCTGCCTGAATTCTTTTACCCTTCAAGACTGACTCCCAAGGGACTCCATCAATCAGTGTTCTAAACAGGTCAAAGTCTGCCCGCCAGAAGTCTAAGATGAAAGTTCTGCTGCTGGTCCTCATTAAATCACCCACCATAGAAAACTTTATCACTTTGTGGCCACTATGTCCACAATGTCCACTGAGCACCACTCCCCCACCAGACCTTCTTTGTTTTCAAACACCAGGTCTAGGAGAGCACCTCCTCTGGTGGGCCCATTTACCCTTTGTGTTAGTAAGTTGTCTTGCACATACTCCAGGAACCTCCTAGACTGATTCCTCTCTGCTATGCTGTATTTCCAGCAGGCATCTGTCAAGTTGAAGGTACCCATAAGTGTGAAGGCTGGTGCCTGTGACACTTCTGCGAGCTGTTTGTAGAAAATCTCATCTGACTGCTTGTCCTGGCTGGGTGGTCTATAACAACCACCCATCATGATGTCTTGTGCCGTTGACCTTGCTCCTGATCTTTAGCCACGTGTTCTTCCCTTTGTTATCTTCACCACTGTCAATCCGAGTACAGTCAAGGCACTCCCTAACATACATTGCTACCCCACCAGCCATCTTGCTATGTCTGTCTCTTCTAAAGAGCTTATAGCCATCTATTACAGCATTCCAGTCATGAGAGTCACCCCACCACGTTTCTGTGATAGCAACTACGTCATA
>NW_008672123.1:108180-116372 GCF_000695815.1 Acanthisitta chloris | reverse complement strand
CCTGCTGAGCCGTGGCTTCCAGCTCCCTGTTTCCTGTCCATACTCCATGCACTGGGTGTACATGCACTTCAGCTAGGCTACCAACTTCATCCCCATCACAGACATGTGACCCCCAGCCTCATCTTTAGTGAGCCTGGCCTTATAAAATTCTTCCTTTGATCCTAGTTTAAAGATATCTCAATCAGCTCTGCTGACTCCTGGGCCATAATCCTCTTCCCACTCTGTGTCAGGTGTACCCCATCTGACATACACAGGCCTGGTGCTGTGTAAGCTGCCCCATGGTCAGAAAAAACTAAGTCCCACCTGTGACACCAGCCCCGTAGCCATGTATTTATCACTCTAATCCTCCTATTCCTTTCAGTACTTTCCCCTAGTACTGAAGGAATTGCGGAGATATGAATGAAATTCCACTATCCAGGAGACAGGATTATGTTTTAAAAAAAAATCCCAACACAAACAAACCAGCTATAACTCAAGTTTCACCCCACCTAACCAAGTGTCTGCAAAAGTCAAGAAAAAACTCTCATAAGCTTAATACTCTTTGGATCTAGCTTCCACCTAGATGAGTATTTAAACAAATAATGTATGCATATAGTCCCATCAAAACTGGTGAGACACCACACACTTAAATATATATTAATTAATAACTTCAAGAGCTTTTCTAGACAAGAGCTTTGTTCTACTAATATCAAAGCACCAGAATTTTATCTGGCTTCAACCACAGTGTTGTAGTCACAGCTAAAAGGAAAACTTCTCTAATGCCAGTGTGAAAAGTATTTTCATGCAAGTGTGCTTTATTAATTAAAAAGAAAAATCAAGTGGAAAAATCTCTGTTCTTGCTCCTAACAAATACTTATTTATACTAAGCTCACACAACAAACTATTTATGAAGGAAAACACATTATACTGCATTTGACAGTTATAGTGCTATAAACTTTCATCTAGACCAAGATCACATTAAAAAACCTTTTAAGTGTCACTAAAAAGGCACAAGAAAGCTGTATCTACTACTTTCTTATTAAGTCAGTACCATATCAACTAAAAATCTGAAGAACAATAAACATACTTGAAACACAGGCTATTAAAACTTGAACTCTGCATTACAAATATTGAAACCTGCACCCATAACTCTCTGCATACCTCATTATCACAGCACAGCTGCTGGGACAGACAGCTCACAGATAAAACTGATAACATTATGAATAAATGTGTCAGATTATTCAACAATTGTGACTCAAATAAAGCAGTACGAAGAATTGTGGAAATTCCTTCATAAATTGGCCACCCACAGTTTTCCCTCCTTTGTGAAAGAGCCTCCTTTAAAATGCACAACCTTGGGATGGAAATCCACAGAACTTTAAAGGCTTCTAATTTCAGGGTGTCAATCACATGCAACGTGGATTTTTTTTGCCCAGTCCACTCCAAAATGGGCTCATTGTATAGACAGACATACAGCATAGGGATGGCTGCAGGAACATAGGCAGGAGCAAGGGACAAGGGAGCTGCAGCTGCTGGGGCTGGGACTGTGATGGCCATGAAGCTGCACACCTCATGCACAGGGCCAATTGTGAACCCTGTGAGGGCTGATGGTCTGGTACCTGCCTGGCTCATAAGCTACAACAGCTTCATCTCTTTAGTTCACTACCAATTGCAGCTGAGTCTGAATCAGTGGTGTGATGGTAAATTGTTTGTTATTTCTCTAGCAAAACTCATTTTTAGTACCTTCTAACAGAGGAGGCCCACACAGAGAAGGCATATCCAGCAATTTCTGCAAAGGAGCTTGACACAGACAGGCTCAGATAAAGCAGCTGCCAGTAGGGACCACAAGAGGCTGACAAGGAAGTATAAAGGAGCAGAGCTTAACAGGCATCTCCAAGAATGCTAGATAAGAATCACTCCCAAGCCACACCAGTTAAAGTCCATAGGGAAGGAAAAACAAACAAAAGCTAGTCCCAACCTCCCCATAGCTTCTAAGATGCCTGTAGTTTTGCTCCCTGATCTTTTGATTGCCTTTATCAAGAAACACTTGTCTTCCCTTCATGTTGCTTGTATTAAAAAAATCACATCTTCCTTCATCTTTGGTGCTGCCTGCAGGCAAGGAGTGCTGTCTTACACAGTTCTCTCAACTTCCAGAGTGACTTCTCACACCCACCTTGAACATGCTCTTAAGCACTCATTCGTATAGTAAATCTAACAGGAGCCAAAGCAGAGGCAGAGCTGCATTCTTTAACAAGAACTCCCACACCAGAGGCTTTGTTTTTGAAGCACCAAATTTTCTTCCTACTGAGAACGCAACCATATAATTTGAATTCTCAAGCTATTCACTATAGCAAGGTGCAGGAATAAGAAGTGCAAAGTAATTATAAAACAAAAAGCCCCCATATATAATCACTAAATGTGAGTGCATACCTTCCCTGATAGCAGTAAATGGGGTTCCTTCCTCTTCTTGTAATCTAATCACCTTCAATGCCACCAGCTTTCCATTTACCCTGAAAGAGAAAGAGGGGAGGGAAAGGAGAAATAAAAAACCCAAAATTATAGCAGAAACAGTATTTCTCATAATAGAACTTGTTTCCCATCATATGCTTATTCAATTTCTTCCTGTCAATGCAAGTGATTCATTTATAGCACTGTAACAAACACTTCATAGCTTCCATAATGTCAACTTTATATTTTCACACTCAGATGCAATCCAAGAAATGATCTCAGTTTTCTGTGAGTCAGTCTGTTTCCTTTCTATCACAGCATTAAACTGAAGCTTTGTTAAGAAGTATCACATTGTAAAATACGGTTCTAAAGTATCGGTTCATTTTTGATCAAATTGTTCAGAGAAAAAAGCATACGATTTTCATCAATCACTCCATTTGCAGTATATACAGATTTATACTGATTGCCTCCTTCCTGCTGCATGACACCCATAATCACGGCCCTCAAAAAGCTACTAAGTTTGAGACAGGAAATATTTTTTAGGTCATTCTGCCTATTTCCTGTTAGGCAGGACTGTTCCTGAGGTACGTTCTTGACTACACGGCCAGGGCTAATTTTAGATTATAATGACTCTCATTTATAAGTTTTTTGTGCTACAAGAGACAAAACTTCACAACAGGTCATTCTAGAGTAAAATCTCTTTGACTGGTTTCACTTCTGGCATTCAAAATTTCACCACACATGAATCACATTCCAGGTCTTGCAAAAAAAAAACCAACCAGCTGGTTCAGTTTATCTAAATGATATCTCACAAAAAATGAACAAAGCTGATAATCATTACCCTCCTCAAGAACAAACTCATACTCTGAAACTTTAAGAGACTCCCCATATATGACAGGTAATGGTGTGGATAAACTACCAAAACAGCATAGTATTGAAGTACATTGATGTGGGGCAATACAGAAGAAGGTGTTTTTGAAAAAGGGAAGAAAACAATCGAAATTCTTCTGGAAGCTCGTTTTGCCATTGAACACATATAGGTAAAGGGACCTGCACAGGAGATCCAGTTTTGAGGGGAAAAATGGCAAGATGGATGTTGTCAGATCGCAATGGACATTATTAATAAGATAACAGTGATGTCTCCACCAAGTAAGAAGAAAGAAACAGAAAGTTTTTTAGGTGTTGTGGTATTTCGGAGAATGCACATTCCAAACTATAGTCTGACTCTAAGCCCTCTGTATCAAGTGACCCAGAAGAAGAATGATTTCAAATGGCGCCCTGAGCAAAGACAATTTGAACAGATCAAGCAGGAAATAGTTCTAGTCCTCAGGCCAGTCCATCAGGGCAAGATGTGAAAAATGTGCTATATAATGCAGCTGGGGAGAATGGCCCTACCTGGTGCCTCTGGCAGAAAGCACCAGGGGAAATTGGAGGTCAACCTCTAGGTTTCTGGAGTCAGGGATACAGAGGACCTGAAGCCCACTATACTCCAACTGAAAAGGAGATACTGGCAGGTTATGAAGGGGTTCAAGTCACTTTGGAGGTGACTGGTACTGAAGCACAGCTCCTCCTGGCAGCCCAGTTACCCATGTTGGGTTGGATGTTCAATGGGAGGGTCTCCTCTACACACTACACAACAGATGCTACATGGAGTAAGTGGGTTGCACTGATCACACAACAAGCTCAGATAGGAAATACCAGTCATCCAGGAATCTTAGAAATGATCATGGACTGGCCAGAAGGCAAAGATTTCAGAATGTCGCCAGAGGAGGAGCTAAGACAAGCTGAAGAGGTCCCACTATATAATAAATTGACAGAAAATGAGAAACAATATGCCTTGTTTACTGATGGATCCTGCTGTCTTGTGGAAAAGCATCAGAGATGGAAAGCACCTGTGTGGAGTCCCCTACAACAAGTTGTAGAAACTGCTGAAGGAGAAGGTGAATCAAGTCAGTTTGCAGAGGTGAAAGCCATCCAGTCAGCCTAAGACACTGGTGAATGAGAAAAATGGCCAATACTTTATCTCCACAGTGATTCATGGATGGTGGCAAATGCCCTGTGGGGGTGGTTGCAGCAATGGAAACAGAGTAAGTGGCAGTATAGGGGTAAACCCATCTGGGCTGCCAAATTGTTGCAAGATATTGCTACCCGGGTGGAGAACTTGGTTGTGAAGGTACTTCACGTAAATGCTCATCTACCAGGAGCTGGGCTACTGAAGAGTATCAGAACAACCAGCAGGTGGATCAGGCTGCCAGGACTGAAGTGGCTTAGGTGGATTTGGATTGGGAACATAAGGGTGAATTATTTCTAGCTCAGTGGGCCCAGAACACCTTGGGGCATCGAGGAAGGGACACAACATATAGCTGAGCTCATGATTGAGGGGTTGACTTAACCTTGGACACTATCACACAGGTTATCCGTGAATATGAAACATGTGCTGCAATGAAGCAAGCCAAGCAGTTAAAACCTCTTTGGTGTGGAGCATGATGTATGGGGAGGCCTGGCAGACTGACTATATCACATTCCCCCAAACCCATGACAGTAAACGCCACGTTCTTATGATAGTGGAAGCAATCACCAGCTGGCTGGAAACACACCCTGTGCCTCATGCCACTGCCCGGAACACTATCGTGCGCCTTCAAAAGCAGGTCTTATGGACACAAGGTACTCCAGAAAGAACCGAATCAGACAATGGAACTCATTTCTGAAACAACCTCATAAGACACTTGGGCCGAGGAACATGGCATTGAGTGGGTATATCACATTCCCTATCATGCACCAGCCTCTGGAAAGATCGAATGATGTAATGGATTGTTAAAGACTACACTGAGAGTAGGTGGTGGGACCTTCAAACATTGGGATACACATTTAGCAAAGGCCACCTATGTAGTCAACACCAGAGGATCTGCCAATTGGGTTGGCCCTGCCCAATCAAAACTTTTATGTACTGTAGAACAGGATAGAGTTGCTGCAGTGCACATTAAATACATGCTGGGGAAAACAGTCTGGGTTATTCCTACCTCAGGCAAAGGCAAATTCATCCAGGGAATTGCTTTCACTCAAGAACCTGGGTGCACTTGGTAGTTAACGCAGGAGGATGGGGAAGTTCAGTGTATGCCTCAAGGGGATTTGATTTTGGGTGAGAATAGCAAATAAATGAAATTGTATTATATTAACAACTATGCAACACTATGTATTAACACTTCTAAGGCAGCTGTGTGTGTATCACCTCACTGAGCACTTCACGGCAACTGTCTTAACCACAAGTGTCCTGAGGATATGAACCTGACTTCCCCATGATCACTGCACCAGTGAAGAATGAACTTTGATAAAACCAAACAAGCACATCAGTACTGGAATCAGAATTGCCTCAAATGTGCAACATACAACAATCCAACACCTCACACAATCTTTCCTGCTTGAAAGACTGTTACCAAGGATGGAGGCCAAAGTCATGGACTAAATGAATTTGACAAACAGTTTTGTGGATATTTTATTAACATTTGATAGATGAGTTCCATAGACTAAGGGAATGATGTCTGTATGTATATCTATCAAAACAGATAGGGAAAGTGATGCAGTATTGGGAAGTGTGAGACTCAGCATGACATAAATCGTACGGAATAAGCAGTGGATATTGCCCTGGTTTTGGCTGGGGTAGAGTTAATTTCGTCTCAGAAGCTGATACTTTGGATTCGGAACCAGAATAATATTGATAACACACTGATGTTTTGAGTTTTGCTAAGTCATGTTTATCCTAAGTCAAGGACTTCTTTTTTTTTTTTTGTCTCATGCCCTGACAGTAAGGAGGTATCCAAAACAAAACGGCGAGGGAGCACAGTTTCTCATGCCCTGACAGTAAGGAGGTATGCAAAACAAAACGGTGAGGGAGCACAGCTGATAGTTGATCCAAGCTGGTCAAAAGGATATTCCAGACCACAGAATGTCATGCCCAGTAAATAAACTGAAGCAGTTACCTGGAAGAGCAGACCAATCTGGGTTTGGGAAAGGGGTCTGGCAGTGATCAGCAGGTGGCAAGCAATTGTACTGTGCATCATTTGTTGGTTTTTTTCCTTTCCCTTTTTATTATTATTATTTACTATTATTATTGTATTTTATACTGTTTTCAGTTATTAAAATGTTCTTATCTCAACCTACAAGTAACCTCTGCTTCTCCTCCCTGTCCCACCTGGCTATGATGGGAGAAAGAGGGGTTGAGTGAGCAGCTGCCTTGTGCTTAATTTCAAGCTGGTCTTAAACCACAACACAGTTTTAAAAAAATCATTATTATTACCATAATTTCTTTCTGTAAAAGCAAAATTAGCCTTTACAGCTACAAAGCTCAAGAAAGCACTGGAGCTTTCAGACTCCTGTAGTCATGAAGGTAGTTCCCTACTGTACTGGGCTCTAGAAGATGTATTCATTTTTCTAAGCAAGATGATATGGACACCCACCAACTCTGAATTCATCTTCTCCCTCGGGCTTTTAGTTTTTGCAGTCAGATGACTTCAGTAATGGATGGCTACTGTCTTGTTTCTTCAGATGATTCTTCTTTTACAACTGCCAAAAGCTCATTAGCCCTATACATAACATTGCATAACAACTCTGAGCAACTTAAGAAACCTGCTTATCAAAAGATGGTTTACTCATCACCTTCTAATTATTCATAGTACTTCAGACTGGCACCAGTTCAAGTTTCAGGCAACTAGTCACTGTTGAAAGGCAATTATCAGCTTAACCCTACTGGATTATCTGGATTTCTCCTTATGATTGCCTTACACATTTTTTGTTTAGATTTAAACAGGACTTCTAGCATCAGAAAATAATAAGCCTTGCATCAAGTAACTTCATGTGCCATGCTCAGGCAGGAGAATAAACCATAATAAAAGTAGAAGTAGAAAGACTGATGACAGATGTGTGGTTGATATACATGTGTAGTTTTCAATTCCTCCATCAATACACCACCCTACCTATCACATACATATCACTTAGATACCTGGATAACTTGAATATTTTGTAACAGATGAAATAACTGTGCAGGAGGAATTTAAGTCAGAAAAGCAAGATCACTTTGCAGATCAAGAGCAGGATAGACATGGTGTTCAGAGAAGGCAATGCAGAATACAGTGGAAAAAAGCACATCAAGGAGGTATTAAGGAAACAGGGATATGGAGTTTCTTGGCAGAAAGACAGGCAAATAGCATGCAGAATTGTGTAGAATATGTTCTTTTTAATCCAAAATTCTACATTCGATTGATTCACAAGGAGCAATAAATAACACAAATAGCAATAGTATGGAATCATTTCAAAGAATTCACAATTAAACACAGTAGGTGAGCTGTGCTATTCAGTTATCGTTGTCACTTTGTCATTGGTACCTGTCATCATCCTGACAGACATCGTGGCAACTCTTAATACTATCAAAACGATCAAGTTAATCTCAAGTAGTGTTCCTCTGGGATTTCGTTCTCTTCTTTAGTATTATTTCTCTCAAATATATCAATCTATAATTTTCATAATACATCAACCTCCTTATTCTCATTTACTACTCAGTCATTAAAGCCTTTCTTTTCTTTTCAGCACATTCTCTATAAACAGAAGCATATAAAACTAGAGATGTGAGAACTCATGAACTATCAATTAGAGTTAGAGTGCATATTCACATACTTTAGCTATCTGTCCACTGATGCAGTCTCAGGATGCAGCTAGATGATGCTGAAGAGATCAGCTAAGGGCTACCTTAGGGCAGAGCCTTCCTCCTGCTA